>NC_134353.1:658692102-658992102 GCF_048569485.1 Anomaloglossus baeobatrachus | reverse complement strand
TCATTTATTTTAGTCTCCAAAGCTTCTTGTGGCATATCCCCAAATTTGCCCCTTATGTTGTAAAGGTCACTATAATATTTTTGAAACTGGTCCGCTATGTGGATTGGGTTCTGAGTCAAAAGGCCGTCCGATTTTTTGATCGTAGGGATGTGACTGGGGTCCCCCCTCGGATGTAATAACCTAGCTAGTGGTCTGCCACATTTGTCCGCATATTCGTACATAAATCTTTTTAGTCTATTCCTGTGGCGCTCGTATTGTCGGTCCAGAATGGATTTAAGTTCCTCTCTGTTTTTAACTAGCTCTGTCAGTGTCACCGGGGATAATGTCTGCTTATGGATCTTCTCTAGGTCTGAAATATTCTGAAGTAGAGACAGAATGGTTTGGGCTCTCTCCCTCTTAATCCTAGCCCCATGTTTGATCAGAATCCCTCTCAACACACACTTTAGTGTCTCCCATTGAACAGGTAGGGTAGTAGTGTCTCCTGAGTGTATCTCCAAGAATTCATCTATTGTGTTCTGCAGGTCTTTCAAGCATCCCTGGTCCCTCAGCAGACTATCATTCAACCGCCAAGACCACGGCCTCCCAGGCCCATCCGGCATAGTGAGGCTCAAAAATATGGGGGCATGATCTGACCAAGAGATACTGCCTATAGAGGCCTGTATCTGCCATGTCAGGGCCTTCTGACTTACAAGGAATAGGTCTATGCGGCTGTACGAAGAGTGAGCCGGGGAAAAATATGTGTAGTCACGGTCTACTGGGTGTAGAGTTCTCCATGCATCCACTAATCTGAGTTCCTGTATACGTTTAACCTTCGTTAGTTTCCTTATTGAGAGAAAGTTATGTCCCGACGTTGTGTCTACCTTAGGGTCCAAAGTGAAGTTTAAATCACCGCCCACGATCACGGTCCCTTCTGCGAATTCATCCAGTGATGACAGGAGAGAGGAGCAGGTCGTCGCCGGATCTCTATTCGGTAGATACCAATTGACAATGGTAAAGATAGATGAGTTAACATTAATTTTCAGGAATATAAATCTTCCCTCCGTGTCCACCCGTGTATCTAGAACTGTGTGCACTAGGGACTTATGGATGCCTATGGACACTCCCTTGGATTTTGACTCTGGGTTGGAACTGTGGACCCAGTTAGTGTAATATCTGTCTCTAAAGATGGGGAGGTGGCCCGTTTTAAAATGTGTTTCTTGGATCAATAGTATATGGACTCTTTTTTTGTGCATGTCAAAAAATATCTGGGAGCGTTTTTGCGGGACATTAAGTCCCCTCACATTTAGTGAACCCCAATTAATCTGCGTCATTCCAATGCGGAGGAACGGTGGGGACTCTAGGGATAGGTTCGGGGATTAGGGAGAGAGAGATGTGCAGGCAAGTAGGATAGGAAGAGCAGGGAAAGAGAAGAGGAAATAAAAGAGAAGAGGTAAGAAGGTCGAGAATACAAAAGAAACTACCAACAAAGCAGTAGAAACCAAAAGGCAAGGAGGTCAGAGTGCCTCCCACCTGCAAGGTCACAACAAGACCCTAACGTCGGGTCTAAAAAGACTAAAAGTAACTGTATAGGTATAAGAGAATACCAAACTGTCTAACCTAGGGATGGTGAGACTACGCCACTCCTTTATGGCGTGTTATCCCAATCAGGGAGGGAACTTTCTACAAAGGAGCCCCCTGCCCCGGACTAACAATAAGCAATTATTCAACTTAGTTTGTCAGCCAGAGCCCTATATAATGTGAGGACACAAGGTCTAGAGAGAATAATGTGCTATACACAGTACGGGGGTGCCCCCCACCCCCTCTTCCAGGAAGGCGGGAGGGAACCCCCCCCCCCCTCATAATCAGAAAGACTTAATCCCCCTGGCAAAAAAAAATTATAGCAAAACTGGGAGGTACATTCTATTGAGAAACAACCCAATGAATTTTTGTTTATAAACCAATAACTCCTTAAACATCAGACTGGTCTTCCTCTTCGAGGGCCACGCATCCGATCACCATCTGGGGCAGCACCCCATACCCCCATTGGAAACACCGGCCATTCCTCTATAGGCACCAACGGAATGTCCAGGGCTGCAGCAAACGATGGCATATCAGTCGGGTTCCTAAGAACATGCATTCTTCCCGCGTGTCGGACCTGCAGGCGGAAGGGAAATCCCCAGCTGTATTGAAACTCATACGAACGGAGCATGTCCAGGAGAGGTTTCAGTGCTCTCCTTCTTTGTAAAGTGAAACGGGATAAGTCCTGCAGAATCTGGACTTGGCTCCCCTCGTATGCTGGTGAAACTCCACTGCGCAGCTTAAACAGGATGGCCTCTTTTAGGACATAACGGTGGACCCTACAAATCACATCTCGAGGTCTGTCATTCTGTGTAGGTCTAGGGCCAAGCGCTCTATGCACTCTGTCTAGCTCCAGGGGTTGGCTTGATGGTTCACCCAGGATCTCATTAAACATCACTTGGAGGGCTCTCTGGAGATCCTTAGGTTCAACAGACTCTGGTAAACCCCGGACCCTTAAATTGTTTCTCCGGCCCCTGTTTTCAGCATCGTCCATTGCTTCCACCATATATTGTATTTGGCGGGAGTGTTGATCCAAAATGGCCCCTTGTGCCTGAGTGGTGTCTTCTATATTCTGTATTTTAGCTGCCTGTATTTGGTTCTGAGTGTCCACTCTTTCCACCTCCCCCCTCAGGGCCGACATCTCTGTGCGGTATGCCTGTTCCAGCCTTGCTATATATGTCTCCATATCTTCTCTGGTGGGCATAGAAGAGATGTGTGCCCGGATTTCATTAAGTTCTGTCAGCACTCCTGGTTCATGTGATCTTATTGTACTTTTGGCAGGCTCTAACTCTGCTTGCATTTCCATATCATACACACTTTGACTCAGGCTGTGTCTCACTGAAGATAGGAGATTTCCACTAGCAGGGCCCTGTTCCCCATTTGCAGCATTAACAGCCTCTGCTTGAGATTTATTATTGTCCTCCTTCTGTGACAGGGGTAAGGGCACCTCTCCCCCCTCCTGAGGCCTCCCCACTGCAGGTCTGCAATCAACAATGGTGGGGGTTGTACCCATGCTCCCTGCTCCAGGGATCTCCTGTACCTGAGACCTTGTATACTGGCTGTCTGGGGTTATCAGCTGCCTCTCCTCCACTGCCCGGGTGGTTTCCTCTCTCTGTCTCTGCTGCTGCTGGGGCTTCCCCTGCCTCTCCATCTTGGGAGATGTCTGCAGTGCTGTCCTCTGCTTCGGCCCGGTAAGGAAGCCTCTGATTCCCTTCTCCTCTGTCCGTGACGCTCCTCTGCTGGGCCCCTGGGAGCTCTCCCTTCTCCTGCGCTGCATATCCTTTTCTTCCAGGCTCTTGGGCTGGTTTAATTGTCAGTAATGTAGTCCAGTGGCAGGAGCTGAGACAAACACGTCCTCACTCCTCCATAGCCAGGACACGCCCCCTCCCCATCAAACAATTTATATGCCATTCAACACATTCCCCAAAAGCCTACTATTCCTGTGCATGAATCCCCACTAATAGACCTCAAAGAGAAACCGTTTTGGGCATTACCCATATGGGTTTTGTTAAAAAAAACAAAACATTCTCCATTCCTCCTGGGCAACAAAATGTGTCCACAGTACCCATAAATCTTCAGCTATCATGACCCAATCTCATTATGAAACCCTAATGAGATTCCTTAATTTTAGTGACAATTCCCAAGTCCCCGCAAGAAATTACCCCAACTATGATCACCTAAATGAACTGAGTCTGCTAATTTCCCTCTTAAAGCATTTATTTTTAAATTACTGAGCAAAATGTTCCAGTTGATGAGTTCCTTATGAATTTCAATGTCCATCTGTCAGTTGATCCCGTCCAAGCTCGCAAAATATGGTATCAAATTATATAAAATGTGCACCAGGGTACATGTGCACCATTCTAATATACAAACGTAGGGACCGCCAAATAAACCCACCAAACTGCCTCCAAACAATTGCCATCCCATGCAAAATTGTCTGGAAGCTAACGACACCATTACTAGATAAAAGTTACCATGTGTACACATTACAACAGTATCCACCTATATACCGTATTTTTTGCATTATAAGACAAACTTTTCCTCTCAGAAATCTGGGAGGAAAATAAGGGATGCGTCTTAAAATATGAATATAGCTGACCGGGAGGTGGAGAATTGGCGGGGGCTGTCTGTACGGCTCTCTGTGCGGGCGGCCAGTTGCCTGTTGGTGCGTGTGGGGGGGGGGCTGCCTCTCTGTATGAGTGGGCGGGTGGCTGGCTGTGCGGCGGGTGTCTGAGATGGTCTGCCCGCAGTCTGGGCTTCAAATGATGGCGCCCGGAGTCAGCGCGTGTGCAGATGGAGCTCTTGGAGAAAAAAAAAAAAGCAGGTTAGGTTTTCCCTCTCAGTTGGTGTTCAGATGTTTGGAGAAGGGGGCGTCATTCTCACTGGCAAGTGACTAACTGCTTGCATTGAAGTGGAATGACCAGAAAGGTGTCTACATGGATACAGCACTATGATGGTCTTGTCAAAGGATTGTCGAACCTCCTTTACCAGACAATACTGTTGGAATTCTGTAGGTGTTGTTTTGTGCATACACTGTGTGCAGAATTATTAGGCAACTTGTATTTTCGAGGATTTTTTTAATTATTGATCAACAACTATGTTCTCAATCAACCCAAAAGACTCATAAATATCAAAGCTTAATAGTTTTGGAAGTTGGAGTGGTTGGTTTTTTTTTTAGATTTGGCTATCTTAAGGCCCTGTCACACACAGAGATAAATCTTTGGCAGATCTGTGGTTGCAGTGAAATTGTGGACAATTAGTGCCAGGTTTGTGGCTGTGTACAAATGGAACAATATGTCCATGATTTCACTGCAACCACAGATCTGTCAAATATTTATCTCTGTGTGTGACAGGGCCTTTAGGAGGATATCTGTTTGTGCAGGTAATTATTACTGTGTAGAATTATTAGGCAACTTAATAAAAACCAAATATATTCCCATCTCACTTGTTTATTTTCACCAGGTAAACCAATATAACGGCACAAAATTTAGAAATAAACATTTCTAACATGCAAAAACAAAACCCCAAAAAATTAGTGACCAATATAGCCATCTTTCTTTATGATGACACTCAACAGCCTACCATCCATAGATTCTGTCAGTTGCTTGATCTGTTTACGATTAACATTGCGTGCAGCAGCCACCACAGCCTCCCAGCCACTGTTCCGAGAGGTGTACTGTTTTCCCTCCCTGTAGATCTGACATTTTATGAGGGACCACAGGTTTGCTATAGGGTTCAGATCAGGTGAACAAGGGGGTCATGTCATTATTTTTTCATCTTTTAGACCTTTACTGGCCAGCCATGCTGTGGAGTACTTGGATGCATGTGATGAAGCATTGTCCTGCATGAAAATTATGTTTTTCTTGAACTATAGTTCCGACTTCTTCCTGTACCACTGCTTGAAGAAATTGTCTTCCAGAAACTGGCAGTAGGTCTGGGAGTTGAGCTTCACTCCATCCTCAACCCGAAAAGGTCCCACAAGTTCATCTTTGATGATACCAGCCCATACCAGTACCCCACCTCCACTTTGCTGGCGTCTGAGTCGGAGTGGAGCTCTCTGCCCTTTACTGATCCATCCATCTGGCCCATCAAGAGTCACTCTCATTTCATCGGTCCATAAAACCTTTGAAAAATCAGTCTTAAGATATTTCTTGGCCCAGTCTTGACGTTTTATCTTATGATTCTTGTTCAAAGGTGGTCATTTTTCAGCCTTCCTTACCTTGGCCATGTCCCTGAGTATGGCACACCTTGTGCTTTTTGATATTTCAGTAGCGTTGCAGCTCTGAAATATGGCCAAACTGGTGGCAAATGGCATTTTGGCAGCTTCACGCTTGATTTTCCTCAATTCATGGGCGTTATTTTGCACCTTTTTTGCCCAACACGCTTCTTGCGACACTGTTGGCTATTTGCCATGAAACACTTGATTGTTTGGGGTTAAAAAAGGAGAAAAGACATTGCATATGACGCACAACCCATAATACAATATGAAAACAAACCTTTATTAGCAGTGCACTGATACAATTTAAAAACAGTTAAAACATGTAATGTAGACAAGATCCTGTACCCACAAGTTTATAATAACCATAATAATTCAACAATTACAGTAATACAACCCCGCCACAAGGGGAGAATGAATTGCAGCCTGGTGAAACACCTGCAGAAGACAAATAGTCCAGGGATATCGCATACAATGAGTACATAAACAACGGCAATAATGAACACCTGGAGGTCAATAACCAAGTACCAAACAAATTAGATAGCCCTATATGAGACTAAAGAAAGCCGTAGTACCCCAGAACACGCAGTGTGGGTCACTATATAATCCTAGGGGCATCATAGCCCTGCTGGAAAAGGACACAACATCCACTTGATCCCTGGCAATCCAGGAATATGGCCAATTCCCAAGTGAGGGAGGAGGGATCACCTGAATAAGGCAAGGGGAATCGGTAGTGGAGAAGCCTGTGCATGCCCAATGGGGCAGCAAGGAAATGTGGAAAAAAATATATATACTTCAGAGTCCAATAAACAAGCGTATCCACAATGTGGCAGGGGCACACACCAGGGGTACAAGGATCACCCCACGCGTATCGCCGCCGCTGCGGCTTCGTCAGGGAAAGTAAAGCGCACTGCGGCACCGGTTCATATATAGGGAGAAAAGTGAGGGTTACTCACGATCAGCTGTGTTATCGCTGGCGCGCGGTCCGGACCATGTGTGCGAAGGCGCAGGCGCGCACACAAGCGCAGTGTGTCTAAAACGGAAATGGAAGTCATAGCAACATCCAAACATCAAAGACGCAGGCGCATGCGCCGGAGCAAGTACGGGGGGGCAAAGGGCTCAAAATGGTAAAGCATTGCAGAGACGGTGTCAAGGTACAGAGCAGCCTGCACAAACGGCGGTATAGTCATATAAGTAATGGCAGTGATTAGAGCCAAAAGATAACACGGCTCCAGCTGCAATTTGAAACAACTGCATATGTTTATGTGAGGAATGAAGGGAAAGGAAAAAGGGGCAAGATGATAGAATCAAACAGCCCAGCGTAAGGAAATAATAAAATACAAAGCACAGAAATATAATGCATGATGTTTAATGTTTCATATATCATTCTTAATTCAACAGGGCCCCAGAGAGTAAAAAACACATGGTGCAAATGTGGATTATCCAAACCCACCTGTGCACGTATCTAGAATGCATAACCCCATATATACAATTAAGTGCACACGAGCTATGCACGGGGGGGGATTAGCCATAAAGTGACACATGTGTGTAATACCCACATGTCATGTATATATATAAGTATATATATACACATACATGCCTACAGTTGCGGAACCCCACCTAAATGGAGGCCCATAGAGCATGATGAATGTAGGCTGGCACATATGCATGTGTGGGGGAAGGGGGGGGTTTCATGTCAAGTGACCCCTGATTTATATGAGAAAACGGCCTCATATGGTAAGCCAATCCCAAATGGGAAGGGGGGGGTAACAAGATCATGTGCCAGCAATGACTAAGGACCAGGGGCAGGGGAAAAGGGGGGGGGGAGGGGGTGGTTGGGGGGGGATGGGAGGGGGTGGGCGCAGCGGGAGCAATGGGATGGTGGAACCTGGGGGGGGGGGAGGGAAAGACCATAGTGTCATGGTGCGTACAGGACCTAGAAAAAGTCATAATACCAAAGTGCATGCAGAAACAATGACTGTCATATATATGGCCATGAGAGACCACATGGAGCTGTCCTAAAGTTCTATTAGAGCCAAGGGGTCACTATAACTAAAGAACATACATAGAAGGATAGCCCAAGGCCAGAGACTCAGCCATTTAAAACCATATTATATATCGTGTACTGATGACGGTAATAGACTCATGGAGGATATCACCAAGACTGAGGGATGCTCAAAGACCGGTCCCTACAATCACAGATGGGTAAATAATCCTAGAAACATCCTAGAGGCAAGCAATTCCAACATGAGTGGATCCAGCAGGTTAGAAACAAGAAAATCAAACCATATATTTGGTCAAAACATTTTCCCAAAGTCAATTGGAACCAAAGAGTCGCTGTAAATCGAAAGTATGCATAGAAAGAGACCCAGAGTCAAAGTCCCAGCCTGTTGAAAAGATGTTACATATCATGTTACAATGTAACCATGATAGAAGCTCAGGGGGCGTCCCGAGCATCAAAAGATGTTAAAATTCAAGGCCAAAAGGACCCAAAATGAGTCAATTAATCAGGGAACATATACCATGGTAGAGACCAGCAGGGTAAGTATATAATGATCCATCCATGCAGTCCAATGGCCTTCACCGGGGGAGCACAACTCGAGTTGGACCTAACAGAGGCTTTCCTTTCCCTTCATTCCTCACATAAACATATGCAGTTGTTTCAAATTGCAGCTGGAGCCGTGTTATCTTTTGGCTCTAATCACTGCCATTACTTATATGACTATACCGCCGTTTGTGCAGGCTGCTCTGTACCTTGACACCGTCTCTGCAATGCTTTACCATTTTGAGCCCTTTGCCCCCCCGTACTTGCTCCGGCGCATGCGCCTGCGTCTTTGATGTTTGGATGTTGCTATGACTTCCATTTCCGTTTTAGACACACTGCGCTTGTGTGCACGCCTGCGCCTTCACACACATGGTCCGGACCGCGCGCCAGCAATAACACAGCTGATCGTGAGTAAACCTCACTTTTCTCCCTATATATGAACCGGTGCCGCAGTGCACTTTACTTTCCCTGACGAAGCCGCAGCGGCGGCGATACGCGTGGGGTGATCCTTGTACCCCTGGTGTGTGCCCCTGCCACATTGTGGATACGCTTGTTTATTGGACTCTGAAGTATATATATTTTTTTCCACATTTCCTTGCTGCCCCATTGGGCATGCACAGGCTTCTCCACTACCGATTCCCCTTGCTTTATTCAGGTGATCCCTCCTCCCTCACTTGGGAATTGGCCATATTCCTGGATTGCCAGGGATCAAGTGGATGTTGTGTCCTTTTCCAGCAGGGCTATGATGCCCCTAGGATTATATAGTGACCCACACTGCGTGTTCTGGGGTACTACGGCTTTCTTTAGTCTCATATAGGGCTATCTAATTTGTTTGGTACTTGGTTATTGACCTCCAGGTGTTCATTATTGCCGTTGTTTATGTACTCATTGTATGCGATATCCCTGGACTATTTGTCTTCTGCAGGTGTTTCACCAGGCTGCAATTCATTCTCCCCTTGTGGCGGGGTTGTATTACTATAATTGTTGAATTATTATGATTATCATAAACTTGTGGGTACAGGATCTTGTCTACATTACATGTTTTAACTGTTTTTAAATTGTATCAGTGCACTGCTAATAAAGGTTTGTTTTCATATTGTATTATGGGTTGTGCGTCATATGCAATGTCTTTTCTCCTTTTTTAACCCTTTACGTGCTCCATTGCATTATCAGCACCCCTTTGCTTTGTTTATCTGGCCATTGTGGTGCATTCTCCTCCCCTTGCTACACTTGATTGTTTGGTGATCACGCTTCAAAAGTTTGGCAATGTCAAGACTGCTGCATCCCTCTGCAAGACATCTCACAATTTTGGACTTTTCATAGCCTGTCAAATCTCACTTCTGACCCATTTTTCCAAAGGAAAGGAAGTTTCCTAATAATTAAGCACACCTTATATAGGGTGTTGATGTCATTACACCACACCCCTCCTCATTACAGAGATGCACATCAGCTGGTTTACTTAATTGGTAGTTGGCTCTCAAGCCTATACAGCTTGGAGTAGGACAACATGTATAACAATTATCATGTGATCAATATACTCATTTGCCTAATAATTCTGCACACAGTGTATAGCAGTTCCTACCTTGATGGTGTCCTAAAAGCCTATGGTGTGCCACGTCACTTGGCACATTTGTCCCTCATATAGGGATTGATGGGGATAAGCAGACATTCTACAACCGGTCTCTGAAAGATAACCCTAATAATTCTAGCCCTGCTGGTGGTTTTTCATCTATGAAACAAACTCAGGTTTGCCACATAGCTAGTAGTGATGAGCAAGCACTACCACATTTGGGTGCTCAGTACTCGTTAAGAGCAGTTGAATGCTCGGATGGGCACGACTTGAGCTCCTGAGTATAATGGTAGTCTATGGCGGACTTGAGCATTTTTCCTGGAAATCTTCCAAATCAAGTTTAATCAGCCAATGTGTTTTTAGGGATATACTTCCCTTTGAGAGCATTAAGTCCTGGACGGATTTTCTTGTTTCTTTTGGAGTAATGGCTTCCTCCTGGCAGAGTGGCCTTTCAACCCATGTGGATAAGGTACTCGTTTCACTGTGGATAATGACACAATCTTACCAGCTTCTATCAGCATCTTCACAAGGTCTTTTTCTTTTGCTCTTGGGTTGATATGCACATGTCTGACCAAAGCACGTTCATCTCTGGTACACACAACCTATCTCCTTCCTGAGCGGTATGATGGCTGGACATTCCCATATTGTTTGTACTTGCATATAATTGTACAGATGCGCGAGGCACCTTCAGGTATCTGAAAATTGCACTAATTTCCTTTGACTTTCCCATGATGCTACATAAAGCAGCAGTGTGTCTCAGGCCCCCTTCACACGCACATGTCTCCAGTACGTGCTAGGTCCGTGCCCGCATGTACCGGAGACACAGGCACACGTAAACCTATTAAAATCAATGGGTTTATGTGCACGCACGAGTGCAGCCATTGGTCCGTGCCTCCGTGTGGAGCACACATGAGCCCGTGTGCTCCACACGGATGCATGTCCGTGTTTCTCCGGCAGCACGGGCCCACACACGTACTACACGGATGTAGTGTGGATGCGGGTCCACGTGACACGCGCTGGAGAAAACCACGTGTCATTTAAAAAATAAAAATAACACATACTCACCTCCACGAGTCCTGCAGTGTCTGCCGCGGCTGTCACCTGCATCCGTTCCCCAGTGAATTTGAACAACGCATCTTCTTCACTGGGGGCCGGAAGCAGCGTCAGCGGGGCGTGGCCTGTGCCGGACACTGTCAGTCAGCACCACAGGCAGCTCCGGAAGAAGCAGGTAAGGCGGAGCTTTCCATTCTCCGTATGTTATTACGTATAACACACAGAGAACACATGTAGTGCCATAAACACGGCACACGGAGGGGAAAACGCACCATTGACACGTCCGTGAAAATCACGCACGTGTTTCACGGACGTGTGAAGGGGGCCTCAGGTGTACATTAATATAGATCCACAGGTGTGTCTCTAATTAGCTCAGATGTTGCCAATAAACCTATCAGAAGCTTCCAAAGACATAACGCCATCAATGGCCTGACCCATACTGTTTAAAGGCATACAAAGGAATAGAATCAGCTCACCCAGACATCATGGAGACTCCCATAGAAGACAGGTGCACGGTGAAGCCGGCCCGGCTGTGAAACTCCAAGAAGAAGAAAATCCAGCACTCGTGTCCAAAAATTGTATAAAATCTTGCTTTTTTATTTAATTCATAATAAAATGGAAATGTGTCATATCCATAGAATATAAAAAATCCCCATACAGATGAGATGAGATGTCAGGGGGGTACGCGTTTCGAGCTACAGTTAGGTCCAGAAATATTTGGACAGTGACACAAGTTTTGTTATATTAGCTGTTTACAAAAACATGTTCAGAAATACAATTATATATATATAATATGGGCTGAAAAAGCACACTCCCAGCTGCAATATGAGAGTTTTCACATCCAAATCGGAGAAAGGGTTTAGGAATCATAGCTCTGTAATGCATAGCCTCTTCTTTTTCAAGGGATCAAAAGTAATTGGACAAGGGACTCTAAGGGCTGCAATTAACTCTGAAGGCGTCTCCCTCGTTAACCTGTAATCAATGAAGTAGTTAAAAGGTCTGGGGTTGATTACAGGTGTGTGGTTTTGCATTTGGAAGCTGTTGCTGTGACCAGACAACATGCAGTCTAAGGAACTCTCAATTGAGGTGAAGCAGAACATCCTGAGGCTGAAAAAAAAGAAAAAATCCATCAGAGAGATAGCAGACATGCTTGGAGTAGCAAAATCAACAGTCGGGTACATTCTGAGAAAAAAGGAATTAACTGGTGAGCTTGGGAACTCAAAAAGGCCTGGGCGTCCACAGATGACAACAGTGGTGGATGATCGCCGCATACTTTCTTTGGTGAAGAAGAACCCGTTCACAACATCAACTGAAGTCCAGAACACTCTCAGTGAAGTAGGTGTTTCTGTCTCTAAGTCAACAGTAAAGAGAAGACTCCATGAAAGTAAATACAAAGGGTTCACATCTAGATGCAAACCATTCATCAATTCCAAAAATAGACAGGCCAGAGTTAAATTTGCTGAAAAACACCTCATGAAGCCAGCTCAGTTCTGGAAAAGTATTCTATGGACAGATGAGACCAAGATCAACCTGTACCAGAATGATGGGAAGAAAAAAGTGTGGAGAAGAAAGGGAACAGCACATGATCCAAGGCACACCACATCCTCTGTAAAACATGGTGGAGGCAACGTGATGGCATGGGCATGCATGGCTTTCAATGGCACTGGGTCACTTGTGTTTATTGATGACATAACAGCAGACAAGAGTAGCCGGATGAATTCTGAAGTGTACCGGGATATACTTTCAGCCCAGATTCAGCCAAATGCCGCAAAGTTGATCGGACGGCGCTTCATAGTACAGATGGACAATGACCCCAAGCATACAGCCAAAGCTACCCAGGAGTTCATGAGTGCAAAAAAGTGGAACATTCTGCAATGGCCAAGTCAATCACCAGATCTTAACCCAATTGAGCATGCATTTCACTTGCTCAAATCCAGACTTAAGACGGAAAGACCCACAAACAAGCAAGACCTGAAGGCTGCAGCTGTAAAGGCCTGTCAAAGCATTAAGAAGGAGGAAACCCAGCGTTTGGTGATGTCCATGGGTTCCAGACTTAAGGCAGTGATTGCCTCCAAAGGATTCGCAACAAAATATTGAAACAAAAAATTTTTTTTTTGGGTTTGGTTTATTTGTCCAATTACTTTTGACCTCCTAAAATGTGGAGTGTTTGTAAAGAAATGTGTACAATTCCTACAATTTCTATCAGATATTTTTGTTCAAACCTTCAAATTAAACGTTACAATCTGCACTTGAATTCTGTTGTAGAGGTTTCAGTTCAAATCCAATGTGGTGGCATGCAGAGCCCAACTCGCGAAAATTGTGTCACTGTCCAAATATTTCTGGACCTAACTGTATATGCTCTTAATCTCAATCCACCTGGATTGAGATTAAGAGCATGTAGCTCGAAACGCGTACCCCCCTGACATCTCATCTCATCTGTATGGGGATTTTTTATATTCTATGGATATGACACATTTCCATTTTATTATGAATTAAATAAAAAAGCAAGATTTTATACAATTTTTGGACACGAGTGCTGGATTATCTTCTTCTTGGTGTTTAAAGGCATAGTACTGTATGTAAACTTAGGCGGGCTTTGCACGTTGCGACATCGCAAGCCGATGCTGCGATGTCACACGCGATAGTCCCCGCCCCAGTCGCAGGTACGATATCTTGTGATAGCTGGCGTAGCGATAATTATCGCTACGCCAGCTTCACATGCACTCACCTGCCCTGCGACTGTCGCTCTGGCCGGCGACCCACCTCCTTCCTATGGGGGCGGGTCGTGCGGCGTCACAGCGACGTCACATGGCAGGCGGCCAATGGCGGCGGAGGGTCTGAGATGAGCAAGATGTAAACATCCCGCCCACCTCCTTCCTTCCGTATAGCCGCCAGCGGCAGGTAAGGTGATGTTCCTCGCTCCTGCGTCTTCACACACAGCGATGTGTGCTGCCGCAGGAACGAGGAACAACATCGTACCTGTCGCGGCACCGGCATTATGGAAATGTCGGAGCCTGCACCGATGATACGATAACAACACTTTTGCGCTCGTTCATCGTATCATCTAGGATTTACACACTACAACATCGCAAGTGACGCCGGATGTGCGTCACTTTCGATTTGACCCCACCGATGTCGTAGTGTGCAAAGCCGTCCTTAGTGTATGTAAACTTCTGACTTTCATAGAAAGTAATAAAAAAAGTCTTAAAACATTCTCTCTCTCTCTCAATATTCTGAGATTTGGCAAATGTAAATAATTTTGGTTCCTAATTGATTTAAAAGGGGATAGGTTTATTCTGATTTAATGCAGATAGTGAGAAAAACATGCATATGGGTCTTTTTAGATAGCATATGTAAACTTCTGGTTTTAACTGTATTGAAGGGACAACCGTGTGTCGAGTACTCACATTGGTGCCATATTGGATGTACCGTATTTTTCGTTTTATAAAACATACCGGATTATAGGACACACCCCAAATTCAGAGCAAAAAATGGTGGAAAAAATGTGGTCCGTCTTGTAATCCAGTGGTGTCTTACCGGAGGGGGCAGTAGCGGTGGTGGAGGAGTCACAGGAGGCAGGGGCGGTGGGTGTCCCAGAAACTGTATGTGTAGCGCCCCTGACTACATCAGGGTGCTACTGGGAACTGCATCCTGTCCCCCAGGATGCAGGGCCTACCCCCCATGGTTCCAGGTTCCCATCAACAGTGTCGCTAACAACTGCACGACAAATCCCAACCACACCTCACACCAGACCTGTACAGACACACCAGTGGGATGGTCAGGTTGGAGCAGGGCCGCCCACCTAGGTAGCCCTCAGAGAGTGAGGACCAGGGGAGTTGGAGCTCCCAGGGAGGCGACCGGTTGGGTCGCAGACGGTGGTCTGGGACCACAGGAGTAGGAAACCCGGTCGCAGGGTATTGGAGAGGTGTAACAGACTTAGTTTTGGAGAACGGTCGGCACCAGAACTCCAGTAACCGGACCGGTACCGAACACGGCGGGGTACTGGACCCTAGATCAGGGAGTAGCTTCATGCAACCTGATAATTCACCTGTGGAGGATAGTATCTTTATAAACTTTCCCCAAGAGCTCAGAGATTGGAGGCATCAGTACAACGTGGGGGATATGGTTCTCCAAACTACACAACCCACTAAAATCCCAAGTGCCAGCCATCAAGAGCACAGCTGCCATACACACGGGTAGTGGGGCCCCGAAAGCTTCAAGCCTAGGGCCACAACGGTCAATCAATTTATGCACGGAGGCAGGGCTCCGGACTTAACAAGTGGCACTGGTGGGAGTGGGACTTGGACGGGCTCCCCTCGTAGAGACTGCTGTTCCTAGAGACTTTGGTTTACCATCTGTGTGAGTGTCTGCTTATTCCACCTAATCCAGCACCATGACTACCGCAGTGAGTAATCTGACCCCTGCACCCTGCTTTCCAAGGCCAAGCCACCCGTTTACCAAATACCCCACTGTCCGGGGCCTTTCCTACCTGCAGACTTACACCTGGCTGCCCCCACACCATCTGCCCTGGTACTCCCTTTGGCAGCTGCGGTACTCCCCTTTACCGCAACCCGCAGGTGGCGACACGAACATTCATCCCCTGTAATTACCTCCTTTTATATTTGAGTGGCCACAAGTCCCCGGGTCCAGAGACCCTCGAGCTACAGCAACCCCGGATCCGAGCAGTTCTACTGCTGCAGGGGCGGCACATATGCTGTGCTGAGGCAGCAGAGAAGGCTGAGGTTGGGGCTGCGTCGGAGACTGGGGCTGCCGTGCTAAGGCAGGTGCTGTGACTGCGCACGGTGAGGGCTTCAAAGAAATGGCGCCAAGTCAGCTAGGATTGAGCTCTAGGCTCAATGGCAAGCCGAGATCTCATCTGCGCAAGCGGCACCTCCGGGCGCCATTTTCCTGAAGTCCACTGGAGGGAGATCAATGGGCTGGAGGCGGTGCCTGCGCAGATGAGAGCTTGAGCCAAGAGCTCCATCTGTGCACACGCCGACTCCAGGCAGCATTATTTGAAGTCCTCACTGCCCGACAAGCAGTGCCAGTCCAGCCGCCGGAGACCCCGCACAGCCACCACAGCACCAGCCGCCGCAGCCCCTGAACAGCCGCCGCAGCATTCACCCGCCTCTTGCGACCCCTCTTCACCACTCCAGTAAGCTACATTCAGATTATAAGACGCACCCCTCACTTTCCTCTGAAATTTTTGGGAGGAAAACTGCGTCTTATAATCCGAAAAATACGGTACTTATGAACAGTGAAAAACAAGTACAATGAAATTTGAGGTTTTTCTCGGAATGTACAAAAAAAATTCACAAAAGTATTAGTGAAAAAAATGCAAATTGTAATTTTTCAAACTTGTGTTGCATATATTTCATCATATGCATGAAAAATGGTGGTATCAAACTACCCACTACCTCCCTTGATAAATATGTGCCACCCCCGTGCCAGCAGCCGGCGCTGCTCGGGTCTGGGCCTTCTGGGGTGGTGGCTCGAGGGTCTCCGGACCCGGGGGTCTCGTGGACAAGCCGAATAAAAAGGGGGATGTAGATGTACGGGCTAGGCCGTAGTAAGCTCTTGACACCGCCCACGGTGTGTGGTGAAGTGGGACACCAGCGCTGCTGTTGTAGGGCACCCAGGGGAGATGTTGTGGCAGCTAGTTATTAACCCCTCCGTGGGTAGGGATGGTGGCCCCAGGACCCGGTGTCTCTGTGCATGGTATAGCGACCGCAGGGAGTGTTTGTGTACTCACAGTTAATAAACCACACAAGTCTCTGGTAAACCAAGGTGCTGGTGGCCGGTGCCGCGGCCGGTTGCATTCGGGTCCCCCACCCGGCTGGTGGTCTCTATCCTTTTCTCTGCACTGTTTTGTGTAAGGTGGACTCCCTAGCGTGAAACTCAGGAGTCCGCTCCCGGCTGGATGTGGCCTAAGGAGCCATGCCCGCAGACGCTGGCCCGTGGGATCTATGGGCCCTGGCGGTGACCTCTTATCCCTATCGGTGGGCTGTTGTCTTCTATGAGGGACTTTGGGTGGGACAGAACCTCTAGTCCTGGCCTCAATCGGTGAATTAACCAGTCCGCTTGTTTCTGGTTCTGGCTTCAGGGTTCGAGTACCTCCCTTTGTGCTACGGTTTCCGGGTCGGTTCCCTGGGTCGGTACTGGCAGGCTACAACCCTGTCCCGGTCCACCTCGGTTCTGCCGAGCTGTCTTCCCCTCTCCTGCTGATGGAGACCACCGTCTGCCTCCTAGCCAGTGTCACCAGGGCTCCTACCCTGGTACCGTTCAACTTGAACTTTCCTGCTGGAGCTACACTTAGCTCCAGCCCACACTCCTCTCCACCTTGAACTCCAAACTCCACTCTCGCTTCTGTTTTCCCGCCCTGGGCTGTCTGGACCCCTGGGTCCGCGTGTCCCAACTGCCTGGTCACGCCCACTGGTGTGTCTATCTTTCCCTAAGGGGGGGCTGACTAGGGTATCTAGGTTGGCTGTATGTTTAATAGTGAGGGAAGGTGTTATGCAGAGGCCTATTTGTGACTACCTGGTTTTGCCAGGGCGTCACATTCCCCCTTAGTCTACTATAGACCGTCCGTGGGCTGTCCGACCACCAACATTTATTGAACGGGAAAAGATAAAAGGGTAAACAGTTTACAATTATAATAACATATTTACAATCAAGCATATTTATGGTTTCTTCCCTTACGGGAGGCATATTACTTTAATGTTGCACATATAAAACCGGGATGGGACGGACCGGGTCCTTCTCATCTCACCCACCCAAAACAACCTAGCCCTGATGCCACCTCTAAAACACAGTTTGGCACCCCTTGCCCAAGTCCAGGGTAAGTCCGGGGGTTGCCCAAACAGGCCGGGTAAAAAGTTCCTTACCCGGCAGTCCTTTCAAGGGCCCCATGTCCAGGGGACCTCTGACCCGGAGGGTAGTCACCGGTTTCTCTGGTGACAGGGCCTCGGCCGACTCTACTGCAGGCCCATCCTCCAATCAGCCTCTCCAGAGACTGTGGCATGGTAAGAAGGTTGGTCGGGGGCTATTTACAAAACCCAAAAGTTTATGGGCTGGCCTGCAAGTTCAAAGCCATTGTCTTTTTTAACTAAAACATGGGAACTGTAACAGGATCAACAGACGGTCCCAACGGGGACTTTGCAGGGGAGGTAGCCGGGAACCGCTACCTAATCATCATCGGGACTGGAGAGTCAAAATGCTGTGGAGAGAAAAGCGCACATAGGGTCTTATCTGGCAAACAATGCAGGCTTAGAAAATGAAAACAGGTGCTCACCTATGGAAGTTGTGACAGGCACAACTCCTATGTATGCAGAAAATGGTCAAGCAGCAGCCCCGATGATGCAACAGGGAATCATGAATGGATAAGAAAGTCGGGTTTAACACTGCGCTAAAACCATGAAGCCAAACGATGTGATGAATTCTTTGCTATATTTTCTTTATTTAGGCCAAGTCTACGCGTTTCAAAGGCATGTCCGCCTTCTTCATCAGGACAAAGGAAAAAACAGCATGATCATGCTGTTTTTTCCTTTGTCCTGATGAAGAAGGCGGACATGCCTTTGAAACGCGTAGACTTGGCCTAAATAAAGAAAATATAGCAAAGAATTCATCACATCGTTTGGCTTCATGGTTTTAGCGCAGTGTTAAACCCGACTTTCTTATCCATTCATGATTCCCCGGGACTGGAGAGTGGCAGAGAGGGGTGGGTGTGCAGCTGGGCGCCCATTCTCACCCGCCTCCTGACATCGAGGGCAAACCACCCCCTCTCTCCGCAGTGCCAGGTGTATGTCACTAGATCTCCGGGTTCCAGATCCTGGTCAGGGTGGCCAACAGGCAGATGAGAGACCACGTCCCTCCGGGACACGAGTATTTCGGCCTCCAGGCCCGGCTCGTATATGAAGCCCCACCCCTTTTGGGGGTTAAAGTGCCGGATCTGGCCTTCATACGTCGGGCCCCTCACCCAGAAAGTGGCGTTTCTCAAGTTGTTCTTCTCTGTGTAGGTCCGGGAAAGGACCTCCGCCTTCCGTTCCTCCCGGGCGGCAATCTCTTTACCCAGCTGGCGCCGCTGCCGCTCCCAGTACGGAGCATCTGCTGCCTACTCCGGTCCAACCTGCGCTGGGGCCGGGCCCAGCCGGAGTCCCTCCGTGCCGGCTATGACCGGCACCTTCGGCAATGGGGGACCCCGCTGTGATGTGGCCCGCTCTGCTGCCCTGCAGCTACATCCCCACTGTGCCTCAGCCGAGGCCGGGAGTCTGTGAGTGGCCAGCGTTGCTTGCGGTGCTGGCTTCCGGTCGGGGACCGCCTCCGCTGTGGCCGGGCGGACTGCCGTGGCCGTTGTCATCTCAGGCGCTGCGTCCTCCGGGACCGGGATCGATTTCGGGTTCAGGACCGGACGGAGCACCTTCTGGGCGTTGGTCTGGTGTGGAGCCGGAATGGGTGCCGGGGCAGTGACGGGCTCTCTGCTGGCAGCTTCCGCTGGCTGGTCCTCACGAGCCGACAGAACGGGTACCGCTGCCGGTGTTGGTGGCAGCGGACCGAGCGGGTTGTCAGCAACAGGTAGGGGCGGTGAGGGAGGCAGCATGGCGGGCAGGGGCAGACTGGGCCCCTCAGCCTGGTCGGCCGATCACTGGGGGACATAGGGGCGTGGGTCGCTTACCCGCTCCTCCGAGGCTGCTTCCACTTGACGGGCTCGAACGGCTGCGGCCAACTCCGCCATCTCGGCCGTCCATCTTTTGAGCAGAAAGCTCGCCTGTGCCTGGATCCAGCGGCACATACGCTCCATCTGGGCTTCCACCTAGTCGGCTGTTCCGGGCACCGGCTCCTTCACTTCGGGCTTGCCGGTCGGCCATGCTGCACGGTTGGTGGTATCCAGGAACAAGAAGGGTGGCAGGGTCCTGGAGTCCCTGCCCTTTATCTGCTTGGTCACATATCGCAGAATTTTTACCCGCCCCCCCCTTGGTCTTTTGCCGGCACTTCTTTCTGCGGCCTATTAGTTTCGTTTTTCGACTTCCGGCTCGCTTTCCGGCCACGTTCCCAGGGGGCGGGGCTTCGGCTTTCGCGCCCTTTTCTCGGGGAAGAAGACGCTGGGCTGTAGTTTTCGCGCCCAAAATGGTGGCAAAATGGCGACTTCTGAAAATTTTGCAACGGATCACCGCTGACTGTCCAATACAAGGCGCACTTCCACAAGGTAAGTGGATGGGTAAGTTTCCTGTTCGTGACGCCAAGTTTCAGGGTGTGCTGCCACCGTGCCAGCAGTCGGCGCTGCTTGGGTCCGGGCCTTCTGGGGTGGTGGCTCGAGGGTCTCCGGACCCGGGGGTCTCGCGGACACGCCAAATAAAAAGGGGGACTTTACGTACGGGCTAGGCCGTAGTAACTTTGTGACGCCACCCACGGTGTGTGGTGAAGTGGGACACCACCGCTGCTGTTGTAGGGCAACCGGGGGAGATGTTGTGGCAGCTAGTTGTTAACCCCTCTGTGAGTAGGGATGGTGGCCCCGGGACACGAGTCTCTGTGCACGGTTTAGCGACCGAAGGGAGTGTTTGCGTACTCACAGTTAATAAACCACACAAGTCTCTGGTAAACCAAGGTGCCACGGCCGGTTGCATTCGGGTCCCCCACCCGGCTGGTGGTCTCTATCCTTTTCTCTGCACTGTTTTGTGTGAGGTGGACTTCCTAGCGTGAAACTCAGGGGATGTGGCCTAAGGAGCCATGCCCGCAGACGCTGGCCCATGGGATCTATGGGCCCTGGCGGTGACCTCTTATCCCTATCGGTGGGCTGTTGTCTTCTATGAAGGACTTTGGGTGGAGCAGAATCTCTAGTCCTGGCCTCAATCGGTGAATTAACCAGTCCGCTTGTTTCCGGTTCTGACTGCAGGGTCCGAGTACCCCCCTTTGTGCTACGGTTTCCGGGTCTGTTCCCTGTGTCGGTACCGGCGGGCTACAACCCTGTCCCGGTCCACCTCGGTTCTGCCGAGCCGTCTTCCCGTCTCCTGCTGACGGAGACAACCATCTGCCTCCTAGCCAGTGGCACCAGGGCTCCTACCCTGCTACCGTTCAACTTGAACTTTCCTGCTGGAGCTACACTTAGCTCCAGCCCACACTCCTCTCCACCTTGAACTCCAAACTCCACTCTCTCCTCTGTTTTCCCGCCCCGGGCTGTCTGGACCCCTGGGTGGGCGTGTCCTAACCGCCTGGTCACGCCCACTGGTGTGTCTATCTTTCCCTAAGGGGGGGGTGACTAGGGTTTCTAGGTTGTCTGTATGTTTCCTAGTGAGCGAAGGTGTTATGCGGGGGCCTATTTGTGACTAGCTGGTTTTCCCAGGGCGTCACAAATACATTAGAGGGTAGAATTTACAAAAAAATTTTTGGGGGGGTTTCTATTGTTCTTGAACCACATGGGCTCTGTATATATGACAATCTATTCCGAATAGAGCCAAATCTGTGTTCCAAACTTCAAATAGTGCTTCCTCCCTTATGAGCCTATTTAAAAGTCCATTTTACTCAGGAAGAGACTTTTGGAAAGAGTGCTGTCCTGAATACTTTTCAGTAGGAAGGACACCACTTCAAAAACTTAGCTTATGATTTGGAAGTTCATCTATTGGAATTGTAAGCATCTGGATCTAGATAATATATTCTTCACTTTGCTAGATTTTTCTCCTGGATGGATAAGATTTGTGTCTCTCTCCTAGTACTCTTGAAGTGCAGGTTTCAGCCCTCTATAGAGCACGACCGCTCTCTGTGAGGGTCAGGCCGCAAGTGAAGTGAGCCGCCGGGATCAGCGGTAACTCCAGCTGTCACCACACATCACCTGACTGAACTCAACGCGGATCTCGCGGTCACTTCAGCTGCGTCCGGATTTGCGGTAACAGGTGGAGTGCTCCCGCTGTATACTCACCTTTCCTCACTCCAGCAGCATCGCTCGTCTTCCTGTTTGTTCCAGCAGCAGCGCCGCTGACCTGTGTGGAGCCGTGTGTACAGCGATGACGTCATCCCTGTGCTCACCACTCTCTACACAGATCAGCTGGCCGGCAGACAGACAGGAGGACACTGCGCTGCTGCAGGGAACAGTGACTGGTGAGTATACCGTACTTATTCACTGCCTGCATCATCATCATCAGCACGGGGGGGCAGTGAATATAGCCGCACATGATCACTCCAGGCTGTAGTTGCCTGGGGTGATCACGCAGGCCGGCTCTTTAGTATGTGCACATCCCCCGCCCATCATCCCGCACACCTGTCAGTACCGGCTTCAGCGCTGGGAGATGATGGGCGGGATGATGCATGCATATGAAATGAGTGGGCCCACGTGGTCACGGCAGGTGCTGCTACAGCCTGCTCCTGCCTCTGATGACCCACTCCACCACCACCACCACCGCACTTGCCTTCATCTGCTCCACCACCACCGCACAGCAGCCATCGGACTATAAGACGCACCCCGCACTTTCCCCCAAAATTTTGGGGAAAAAAGTGCGTCTTATAGTCCGAAAAATACGGTAGTACTTTCAAATATGACAAATATGAAACAAAAGCAAAGCCTCCACATTGTACTATTATTGCAGACATACTAGATTCTTCAATACTTCTTTCAATGCAGGTAAGAAGAAAACAACACAGTTGCCCTCAGGTATCTCAGTGTTCAGTTTTACAAAGGACAAAAAGGTTAACATGGTGATACTTTGTAGAACAACAAAATTCTTCATCTTGCATAAGATTTGTTGAGCAGATTGTTTTATTTTTTAAAATGAACCTGTCAGGTGCAATATGCACCCAGAACCATGAGCAGTTCTGGGTGCATATTGCTTATCCTTGCCTAACTGTCCCTGTATCTAGTATTATAGATAAAGGGAGCTTTAGAAAAATTATTTCTAAATATTCTTTATAATATGCTAATGAGGCCAGGGACTAGTCGGAAGGGTGTTACTTCCTCCGACTTGTCCGCCCTCTTAGCATGGGAGCACACCCATAGGGGTGCACTAACATGCTACTCAATGCAGCATCACTAGCAGTGACGTGCGTACCTGCATCCGCTGTCTCCGCTGTTCAGAAGTTACTGACACTTTCGGTCATGTGCAGTATGAAGCCGGGTGTACGCGTCCCGGCTTCAACAAGGTCTAGTGCGCATGACCGGAAGTGCCAGGGACTTCTGGACAGCGGATGCAGGTATACACATCACCGCTGGTGATGCTGCATTGAGTAGTATGTTAGCACACCCCTGTAGGTGTGCTACCATGCTAAGAGGGCAGACTAGTCAAGTGAAGTAACGCCCTTGGGAATAGGTGTTGGACTCATTAGCATATGATAAAAGATCTTTACAAATACTTTTTCTAAAGATCTCTTTATCTATGCTACTAGATACAGGGACGGTTAGGCAGGGATTAGCAAATTGTACCTGACAGGTTCTCTTTAAAGGAAACCTGTCACTTTGGAAAATGCTATTTTCCTTGAAGGTATGGGGTTAATCTGCGGGTGAAAAGCATTACAGTGCTACATGGCTGCCTTAAGGAAAGTGCGGCTACCGAGAGAAAATTAACTTATTTCTTCTGGGAAACTGCTTGCTTTCAGTTGTGAATGCATGCACAAAGCAGCTACAATCACCACTTTTTATACTGCTGGACTGTGATGACTGTAATCGCTCCACCGCACTCCCAGTGTTACGTCCGGGTGGTGGAAGCACAGGACCGTACACCGATTTCCCCTGAGGAGGCAGCCAGGCCGGTCACCCCGCCAGAGGGTCCTGATGCACGGCAGCCGAAGCACTATAGGTAGCTGGACAGTCCGTAGAGGAGCAGGAAAGGTGGATGATGCTGAACCCACGGAGTTCTGGACGGTAGTCCGGGTGACGAGGCTCAGGGTCCGAGGCCGGGTTGTAGGGTCAGGCGGGATCCGGAACCTACTGAGCGATGGAACGGGTCACCGAACGGAGCCAGGGACTGGAGACTGGCAGAGCTGTAGAGGTGGTGGGACATCCGCCGAAGTCACCGTCAGGGTCCAGGGATGGACTTGGTTCGGAGCGACTGGCGTGGCAGGACAGGCTCTACGAGACAGGACAGGGTTAATACAAGGCAAAGCACAGGGCAAAGCAATACGGGGACCTGAACACTAGCTTGCTAAACACGTAGAACAGGCCCCGCCCACCAGGAAAGAGAAACCTTATATACCCAGTACCTGTCTATGCAATATCCTGTTTCTGGGTGCTGGCCCTTTAAGAAAGGGTCAATGACCGCGCGCGCGCCCTAATGCGCATGCGCGAGGCCCGGGTGCCAGAAGCCAGTCCAGGAAGCGGTGAGGAGGAAGCAGGAGCGCCCGGCTGGGAGTCCCACGTCGCAGAGGAGCGCCGGGAGCGGGGAGCTGGACGCATGGAGGCCGCGGGCGGGGAAGAGGAGGCCGGGACCGGAGTGGTAAGCAGGGGACGCCGCCGGGGAGCGGGGAGCGGGCCACGGGGACCGGAGAACGGGACCAGGGGACCGGGAAGCGTGACAGTACCCCCTCCCCCACGCCCCCCTCCCCGCAAGCGGGACAGGAAGGCACGAATCAGAGGAGTGCCAACATTCTCCCGGGGCTCCCAGGACCGATCCTCGGGACCATAACCCGCCCAGTCCACCAGGAAGTATTGCCGACCTCGCACGGTCTTCATGGCCATGATATCCCTTACCGCATAGATGTCATCGTCAGCAATAGGAGGGGGAGCAGTACCGACCTCAGCGGAGAAGGGACCAAGGACAACAGGCTTGAGTAAGGAGACATGGAAGGAGTTGGGTATCCGCATCGTGGCCGGGAGCTGCAGCTTGTAGGAGACTGCATTGATCTTGCTGATGATCTTAAACGGCCCGATGTAGCGAGGACCCAACTTGTACGAGGGTAACTTCAATCGGACATATCTGGATGCAAGCCAGACCAGATCACCTGGGGAGAAACACGGGGGATCCAGGCGCCTCTTGTCCACATGTCTCTTCATCCTCAATGAAGCACGTTCTAGGGACGACTTGACAGAGTTCCATATAGCTGAAAAGTCCCGAACCAGAGCATCTGCTGCGGGGACGTCGGAAGCCGAGGATACTGGCAACGGGACAGAAGGCTGCAGTCCATAAACGATCTGAAAGGGAGAGCTGGAGGTGGACTCACTGATGTGCTGGTTATGGGAGAACTCAGCCCAAGGTAGGAGCGTGGACCAATCGTCATGATGGATGTTGATATAGTGGCGCAGGAAGGAGGTCAGGATCTGATTGACCCGTTCCACTTGGCCATTCGACTGAGGATGGTAGGCCGAAGAAAAGTCCAAGGACACTCCCAGATGTTTGCAGAGAGCCCTCCAGAAGCGCGAGGTAAACTGAGTTCCTCTGTCAGACACAATGTGTGCGGGGAAGCCATGCAATCGGAATATGTGCTGTATGAAGGAGTCAGCTAGCACCTGGGCAGAGGGCAGCCCGGCCATGGGAACGAAGTGGGCCATCTTTGAGAAGCGATCCACCACAACCCATATGACCGTATGTCCGGAGGATAAGGGTAAGTCCGTAATGAAGTCCATTGCGATATGTTGCCACGGAACGGAAGGAACGGGCAAAGGCAGAAGACGTCCATAGGGTAGGTGCTTGGGTGTCTTGTTCCGGGCACAGGATGGACAGGCTGAGACGAAGGTTGCGACGTCTTTACGGAGGGACGGCCACCAGAAGTGACGGACAATCGTACTCCAAGTCTTCTTCTGACCAGCATGGCCGGCGATCTTAGAAGCATGGCCCCAGTGCAGGACTCTCTGTCTGTCAGTATCTGAGACATAGGTTTTCCCAGGGGGTATCTGAGTTAGAGCGACAGGAGTCACCGGAACGACTTTACTGGGGTTGATGATGGGCTGGTATGTCTCCTCCTCCAAGTCCACGGGCACGAAGGATCTGGACAGAGCGTCTGCCCGCACGTTCTTATCCGCAGGCCGAAAATGGAGTTGGAAATCAAATCGAGCAAAGAACATGGACCAGCGGGCTTGTCGTGGATTCAGTCTTTGGGCAGACCGCAGGTACTCCAGATTCTTGTGGTCCGTGTATATGATTACAGGGTATACAGCTCCCTCCAAGAGGTAGCGCCATTCCTCCAAGGCCAGCTTCACGGCCAGTAGCTCCCGATCCCCAATGGTGTAGTTGCGTTCGGGTGCCGAGAAGCTCTTGGAGAAGAATCCACAAGTGACCATCTTTCCGGAGGGGGAGTTCTGCACAAACACTGCCCCGGCTCCTGAGGAGGAGGCATCCACCTCTAAGGTGAACTGTCGGTTCAATTCAGGGCGATGGAGAACCGGGGAAGACGCAAACGCCTGTTTCAAGGAGCAGAACGCGGCATCGGCCGCTGGGGACCAGTCCTTAGGATTAGCTCATTTCTTAGTCAAGGCAGAGAGAGGTGCAGTCAAGGCAGAGAAATGCGGGATGAATTGACGGTAGTAGTTCGCAAAGCCGAGAAAGCGTTGGATAGCCTTCAGTCCGGAAGGAGGAGGCCAGTTGATGATGGCAGACACTTTCTCTGGGTCCATCTGCAGGCCAGTGTCCGAGATTACATAACCCAGGAAGGGAAGAGACGACTTTTCGAAGATGCATTTCTCGTACTTGGCGTACAGACAATTCTCTCTAAGCCTCTGGAGGACTAGCTGCACGTTCTCTCGGTGGGTTTGTAGATCCGGAGAGAAGACCAGGATGTCGTCCAGATACACCACGACACAGACATAGAGGAGATCTCTGAACACGTCGTTCACCAGTTCTTGGAAGACGACCGGAGCATTACACAGACCAAAGGGCATGACACAATACTCGTAGTGCCCATCCCGAGTGTTGAATGCGGTTTTCCATTCGTCTCCAGAGCGAATGCGAACCAGGTTATAGGCCCCACGAAGGTCCAACTTGGTGAATACACGGGCTCCTCTGAGCCGATCGAATAGTTCGGGGATAAGCGGCAGAGGGTATTTGTTCTTTACGGTGATCTGGTTTAATCCCCGGTAGTCAATGCAAGGGCGCAGATCCCCTTCCTTCTTCTTGACGAAGAAAAACCCTGCTCCGGCAGGGGACGAGGACCTCCGAATGAACCCCTTAGCTAGGCTCTCGGTGATATAGGCAGACATAGCTCGTGTTTCAGCAGGGGACAAGGGGTATATCCGTCCTCGAGGAGGCGTAGTTCCTGGCAGTAACTCGATAGCACAGTCGTAGGGACGATGAGGCGGTAGCACCTCTGACTCCTTTTTATCAAACATGTCCGTGAAGGACCAGTAGGCAGAAGGCAGTCCTGGTAGAGACTCTGGAACCGGAGGGCGTCGGACGGGCTGGATGGATTTCAGACATCTCTCGTGACACGAGGAGCCCCATCGGGTGATTTCACCTGTACTCCAGCTGACCGATGGTTCGTGTGTCCGTAACCATGGAAGTCCCAGCAGGATCTGATGAGACATGCGCGGGAGGACGTAGAAGGTGATCTTCTCGGTGTGCAGAGCACCGATCCGTACTTCCACAGGCTTGGTGATCAGTGAGACGGTGTCAGAGAGGGGTTTCCCATCAACAGAGGCGATCACCAGCGGTTTCTCTAGTGGGAGGACAGGCACCTGGTACTTATCCACCGTGGCCTGCTGGATGAAGTTGCCTGCTGCTCCGGAATCGAGATACGCCTCTGCCGTGAACCGGGTCTCTTCTGTAGTGATTTGAATAGTCCAGGTAACGGAGTCTGAGAGAGTCCCAGCACCTAGGGTGGCCTCTCCTACCAAGCCTAGGCTTTGGAGTTTCCCGGCTTCTCGGGACAAGAGCGTAGCAGGTGTGTGCCATCACCGCAGTAGAAGCAGAGACCCTTTGCTAGTCGTTCTGCTCGGCGTTGTTCCGACTGCTTCAGGCGGTCAATCTGCATGGGCTCGGAGGTAGACACGCCAGGTGACGCCAACTGGGGAGCGATGGACTTCTGTGGTGGGGAGGAGTGCCGTATCGGACGCCTCTCGCGGGACACTTCTTTGGATCGTTCCTGAAAGCGAAGATCCACTCGAGTCGCTAGGGCAATCAGGGCATCCAGGGTGGACGGCACGTCACGACCAGCCAGCTCATCTTTAATACGACCCGAGAGTCCCTCCCAGAAGGCGGCGGTTAGGGCCTCATTGTTCCACCCGAGTTCCGAAGCCAAGGTGCGAAAATGAATGGCATATTGGCCCACCGTCAGAGTCCCCTGACGTAGCCGGAGGAGAGATGAGGCAGACGCTGAGGCGCGTCCGGGCTCGTCAAAGGTGCCACGAAATGCCTGCAGGAATTCCTGGATGTTGGTGGTTACCGGATCCTCCTTCTCCCACAAGGGGTTCATCCAGGCCAGTGCCTCTCCCTCTAGATGGGACATCATGAACGCGACCTTGGCTTGGTCAGAGGCAAAAAGGTGCGGCAGCAGCTTGAAATGGAGAGAGCATTGATTGAGGAATCCCCTGCAGGTCTTGGGATCTCCGGCGTACCGGGGTGGTGAGGCCAAACGAAGTCTGGAAGCATCCGAGGAGGCTGCCACGGGGGCTGTGGCCGTGGATTGTACAGTGGAAACCTGAGATGCCAAGGATGTGGCCGTCGCTTGTAGCGTGTTCAGGCGGGTATCCACAGAAGACATGAAGTTCAGCACGCGGGTCTGGGTCTCACGCTGGCGTGTGAGTTCCTGCTGCAAGGCCGCTAGTGCTTCGGCGGGATCCATGGCCTGTTCTAGCTGTTACGTCCGGGTGGTGGAAGCACAGGACCGTACACCGATTTCCCCTGAGGAGGCAGCCAGGCCGGTCACCCCGCCAGAGGGTCCTGATGCACGGCAGCCGAAGCACTATAGGTAGCTGGACAGTCCGTAGAGGAGCAGGAAAGGTGGATGATGCTGAACCCACGGAGTTCTGGACGGTAGTCCGGGTGACGAGGCTCAGGGTCCGAGGCCGGGTTGTAGGGTCAGGCGGGATCCGGAACCTGCTGAGCAATGGAACGGGTCACCGAACGGAGCCAGGGACTGGAGTCTGGCGGAGCTGTAGAGGTGGTGGGACATCCGCCGAAGTCACCGTCAGGGTCCAGGGATGGACTTGGTTCGGAGCGACTGGCGTGGCAGGACAGGCTCTACGAGACAGGACAGGGTTAATACAAGGCAAAGCACAGGGCAAAGCAATAAGGGGACCTGAACACTAGCTTGCTAAACACGTAGAACAGGCCCCGCCCACCAGGAAAGAGAAACCTTATATACCCAGTACCTGTCTATGCAATATCCTGTTTCTGGGTGCTGGCCCTTTAAGAAAGGGTCAATGACCGCGCGCGCGCCCTAATGCGCATGCGCGAGGCCCGTGTGCCAGAAGCCAGTCCAGGAAGCGGTGAGGAGGAAGCAGGAGCGCCCGGCTGGGAGTCCCACGTCGCAGAGGAGCGCCGGGAGCAGGGAGCTGGACGCATGGAGGCCGCAGGCGGGGAAGGCCGGGACCGGAGTGGTAAGCAGGGGACGCCGCCGGGGAGCGGGCCACGGGGACCGGAGAACGGGACCAGGGGACCGGGAAGCGTGACACCCAGGAAGAAATACATTTATTCTCTGTAGGTAGCCACACTTTCAGGTGGCCAGGAAGCATAATACCGTTTTCTATCTGCAGATTAAGATTTTTTCACACGTACGTGCAATTTGGTCCGATGTCGGAAAGTGAAGCAATGACTGACAGCGGCTCTCCTTACCTGAGAAATATATTAAGCTGTCAAAGTTGGGTCGGGAGGGCCACAGCCAGTCGGGTACCAAAATGCACGGACGTGTGAAAGAGCCCTATCCCCATTTCCATAGCTAAGACGAATTAGTGCCTGGTTATGGAATTGCAGCCAGGAATGTTTTAATCAAATTCTGCAACGTTTCAGACAAAACATAGTTTGAACTATCGGCACTATAGGGAGAGAGCTTACTAGTCCAATGCGATCTCCATCTGGCTTTGCCTTACTCAAGCTAACAGGTCTCTTATGTGTGTACATACAGAGAGACCTATCAATCAGCTGCAGTGGAGCATGGCGAAGCCTGCTGCAGACCTAATTGAACTACTGCAAGCTTTTCGTACAGTCCTTTGCTGTTATTTCTGAAACACCTAGATAGCATCCAGAGTGGACGAATCTACCCAGGTAGCAAGGTAGGGAGGCACCGGAATCAATGTGGAGCAGTCACAGTTTAGGGACAGCTGTGGACTGCCCTTGTAAGGGCAGGAGCTTGTGGGTCGAGGGTTAGTGTGTCACTACATGAGGCCCTGCTCCTAACCCCTTCTCTCTGACTGGGACGGACCTATTTCCCTGTCGAAGGTGATCGACTGGATGTGGTGAGATCAGCCTATGGTGATTGAGATTTTTTCTCTTTCTTTGCATTAAGGAGCATTGTCTGTCCAATACTAATTGAATGCCACTTCTCCCAATGGGGAGAGAGATAAAGAGTAGCTTGTCTGTGATATAGGGTGCCACACATCCACTGCTAAACTGACAGTGTGTTTTATGTAAGCACGATTTTGTTTAAAAGGTTTTATCTGATCCTATTAAAGGTTATGTTTTACCGTGTTTTTCCAAAAATAAGACCTCCCCCAAAAATAAGCCCTAGCAGGGATTTTCAGCATTTTCGGAGAAAGGCTTAAATATAAGCCCTCCCCCAAAAATAAGCCCTAGTCCCGGATCAATAATGAAGTGTCCGTGCAGCTAAAAAAGTTACAGATACTACAGGACACTTCATTATAGACAGCGGCACCCGGCAATCACACTCATCAGACGCCGAGCAGCAGGACCTGCAGTGATCGCACACCCACACACATCAGCTCTCACACACACACAAACACACACACACAAAATCAGATCTCACACACACACCAGACCTCACACACAAACATCGGATCACACACACAGTCAGATCGCACACAAACATCGGATCACACGCAAACATCAAATCACACACACAAACATCGGATCGCACACACATCGGATCGCATACACACTCACCTCATCCAGCGACACCGATCTCTTCTCGCCGGGAGAATCCTGAGAGGCAGTGCGGTGCAGCGCGACGAACAGGACCTGCGGCCGGACACGTGACTTGCTCTCATTCCCTGCTGCCGTAAGTGCTGGATGTGATTTGATGTGTGTGTGTGTGTCTGCAATCGGCTGTGTGTGTGTCTGCAATCGGCTGTTTTTCTGCGATCGGCTGTGTATGTCTGCGTTCGGATGTGTGTATCTGTGATCGGCTGTGTGTGTCTGTGATCGGATGTGTGTATCTGTGATCGGCTGTGTGTGTCTGTGATCGGATGTGTGTATCTGTGATCGGCTGTGTGTGTCTGTGATCGGATGTGTGTATCTGTGATCGGCTGTGTGTGTCTGTGATCGGATATGTGTATCTGTGATGGCTGTGTGTGCCTGTGATCGGCTGTGTGTGCCTGCGATCGGATGTGTGTATCTGTGATCGGCTGTGTGTGCTACGTGGCATGTTCTGATTCGCCCACTGATGTCACACGGCTTGATGACGAGGCTGGTGATGTGGTGAACCCTGACTGGCCGGGCTGGGACGTCGTGGACCCTGATTGGGCCAAGGCTGTCATCTCCGCCTCGCGCCGGCCTTTGGGTGGAGCTGCGCCTCCTTAAAAGCTCCTCCTGCCAATTTGGCGGCGCGCGACCTTCCTCTATTGTTGGATGACTGGCAGCGTGCTGCTACGCCGCTGTACATGCATTTTGTCTTTTTGTGGGCTTTGCCCTTGCTGCTCCGGCAGTCCCTTGTTTGCAGGCAGTGTCCCTGCCCTCAGAATCACCGTGTTAAGCACACGTGCGCGGGCACCGCTGTGCTATCCTCGTGCCACATTTCCGTGACCTTCCTCTGGGCACACGTGCATGGGCACCACTGTGCTTCCTCGTGCAACAAGTGCACCGAGCTCTGAGGCCCATGCCATACAACCCTCACGGGTTAAGGCGAGCCGGTGTACGCAGATCGTCTGTGACGTAACAGACGATCATCAGCAGCAACCCGCTCACTCTTCAACAACCATAGCAGCGGTCTTCTACACCGCACAGTGGACCTTGACCGGCGGAAGCTGTCTCTATACAATCTTGGCACGCTTCCCCGGGTCCCCCTCGTAACAGTTCCTCTTCAGCTCCATTCACAAGTCAGTGTTAGTCTAAATTAAAAAAAAAAAACAACAAAAAACAAAACATCCTACTCTAGTACGATTTACCTACCACACTTGGCAAGTCAAGGGAATAAGCTGAGCCATTAGAGTTGCATACATGCAATGTCTTTATTTTTATTTTATTTTAAATAAAGTTCATATGAGAAACAGATGAAACACAGATAGTAAAAATGGACACAGGGGTAAAGAAAGCTGCTGCAAAATCGAAGTAACACACTGTTGAAAAAGTACTGTATGTTTTCTTTTTGTCGAGACTAATGTCTCTGTGATTCTCAGAAGGCTCGTGCTCCTGAATGATGATTTAAAATTTATGAGCAGTTTTCTAAATTAGACAAGGTCTTTTAAGGTGAGATTTAATGTGGAGCTCCCCATCCTGAGAATACCAGCCTTCAGCCGTGTGGCTTTACCCTGACTGGTATCAAAATTGGGGGGGGGACCTCACATCGTTTTTTTTTTAAATTATTTATTTATTTGTTTATTTTACTGCACGATATAGACCCGCCCACCGGCGGCTGTGATTGGTTGCAGTGAGACAGCTGTCACTCAGCGTGGGGGCGTGTCTGACTGCAACCATTCATAGGCGCCGGTGGGCAGGGAAAGCAGGGAATACGAGATTGAATAATGAGCGGCCGGCATTTTCCATAGAGGAAAAGCCACCGGAGCTTGTGACAGCCGTGCAGTGCCGCACTGGTTATCGGGGATCGGTGAGTATGAGAGAGGGGGAGAGACCGACCAACGGACAGAGAGAGAGACCGACAGACAGAGAGAGAGAGGGACAGACAGAGCGACCAACTGAAAGAGAAAGAGACCGACCGACATCCACAGAGAGAGACTGAAGACCTGCATTTTGATTGTCAAATAAGCATGCGGAACGCAACAAAAATGCAGTCCAAGTGCATTTTGGTTGTGTTTTGACCCACATCATTGATTTCAATGGGTGGAGAACGCAGCTACAACGCACAAAAGAAGTGACATGCTGATTTTTTTTCCGCAGCAATTTTTGGCATTTTGGCATCCAAAACGCTGCGATTAAAAACGCAGCGTGCGCATTGAATTTTCGGACTTCTCATAGACTTTGCTGGGGAAGCAGAACGCATGCAATTTGGCACTAAAATGCTGCAGTTCAAAACGCAGCGTTAACGCGGGAAAAAACGCAACGTGCGCACACAGCCTTAAGGATATTGGTATTTGTAGAAAAACAAACAAATTAATTAGGGCAGGTGTTCAATTGGAGTATGTTACAGTTTTTTTTATTGTCATGAAATTTAAGAGATAAAAGGGCATTTTGACTCAGAACATTTTTGAGCAGCAAATTTTGTGGGGAGAGATACATCTGGATATGTAAACGACTCTCCATCCAGCAACTATCACACATAACTGGCTGTATTTTGTAAGCCTGAAAAAAAGTCCATCCATTTCACCCTATTATTCAGCAATGTTGATTCAGAGGAAGGTGACTCCCAAACACCATTGTTTCTTATTTTAGAAAAAAAAATATCCTTTCCTTATTCTAAATATAATAATCAGAATAAATACATGGATTAACATCTAATCTCTAGAAACCATAACTTAAAGACTGTACATTTTTATTATTTTCCTTTTCAAAATATTTTATTCATTTCAATAAGAAACTTCACAATACAGTCTCATCAATATACTTCAATAATCAAGTATGTTTACCAACAAGTATTTGAAAAAGAGTGTGAAGAAGGCAAGTAGAGACTTGGCAATTAGTAGGGACTATAAGAGAGGAGAAGCAGAGAAGGACAGTGAGTATGAGTGAAAGGGAAGGAAGAGGTAAAAGGGGACAGTAGAAGTGTAAAACGAAAAGGAGGAAAGATGAAACTCTGACCACGGTACTCAACTCCACTACACTGATTATCTACAAACGCGTAAGGATGCTAATAAGTTTCCTATGTCTCGACCTATCTTGAGATTGTTAGAAACAATTGGGAGGAGAGGAAGGCTTCCCAGTGAAACCATTTAGTTGCTACCAATGTTCGCTCTTCATGGGACTTAGCCATTAAAGTCTCCATCCTGTGGGATACGGAGACCTCGTTGAACCATTCCTCAAGAGTTGGAGGGTCTGTTGACTTCCAGTGACGGGGAATTATTGTTTTAGCTGCTTGTAGTAAATGTCGCACTAAGAATTTTTATAGGCATTCTTTGACATAGGGAACATAAATAAAAGCACTTTTTCCGGGAAAGCTGGGACCATGACGTCAGTGACCGCTTTCACTACCTTGAGTAGCCCCTCCCAGAAATCCCCCAAGGTTGGGCATGACCACCAAATGTCATAGTACCCACCCCCGAACCACAGCGCCAACATGATTTGGAGACTCCTGAGAACCATTTGTGCAGGACCACAGGAACACGATACCATCTTAAGACTATCTTATACCTTTTGAGCTTTTGTAGCAACGACGGATTTACGGCACAGGAAAAAACACCTGTCCCATTGCTCTTTTGTGAATGTGGTATTCAGATCGCGCTACCAAGTTCCACAAAATGACAGGAGTGACCACAATCGCTCTGCAGTCAACATAGTGTAAATGGCCGAGATATCATGAGGCTGCATGGAAGGAGCGACACAGAGTTCCTCAAATGCTGTGAGGGGGCGCCCAAAGTCAGATTTATCTGTGATTGTTTGAAAATAATGTTGGAGTTGCAAGTACTCGAAAGGTATGCCTAGGTGAAACAACGCGGTCTTCTAAGATGGAATGTAAGGGGAGGAGGGCACCTTGGGGGGCGACATGATACATTCGGAGTGGTGTCTTTTTGGAGCTAATTAAGAACCTCTGTGTGGAAGTTCCCGGTGGAAAACGGGCGGAGTCCACTAGGGGTTGCAGCGGTAGATCCATTTGGATCTACCAGTATTCCCCTGACCGATGGGGTGAGAATGATTCGTAGGGTTTGTTTAACTGAGAAGGATAAGGGGATGTTTACCCAGTTACCCAAGGGCCAGGTCCAAGGGGTCGTAACCACTGATAGGGGACACGTTTCGTGGGCTAAGTGCACCCACAACTTAGAAGTTTGGCAGTGGTAAGGTCTAATAGTCTCGCATGGGCAGTCGCGAAATAGTACCGCCTACAGTCAGGTAACCAGGTCCCTCCAGCCAGTTTCGGATGAGTTAACACTTCAAGATGAAGTCTAGGTTTCCTACAGGCCCAAACAAAATTACTAAAGGCACCTTAATCCAGAAGGGGGCAGGAATATATAACGGGATGGTCTGTAGAAGGTACAGCACCCTGGGAAGCATAGTCATCTTAAGAATATTCACTCTACCAAACCATGAAAATTCCGACCTGTCCCAGGCCGCTAAACAACCCTCCAGCTTAGCTTGCCACGCATGGAAGTTCAACATAAACAATCTCGTGAGGTCGGAAGGGATGAAGGACCCTAAATAGCTTATAGCTTTACTAGAGGGACAGTGGAAGTGGTAAGCCGACTTCACTGATCCAGCCACCTGTTGGGGGACAGCTATGCCCAGAGCCTCAGACAGACTTATCTAAATTTAATTTAAAATTGGACCAATCTCCGAACCGCCGGATTACAGACATCAGGGGGGGGCAAGGAGATGGCCGGGCTAGTAATATAGACCAGTAAGTCATCTGCGAAAGCCGAACATTTGTACTCTACTCCCACCACTCTAATACCCCTAATGCCCCCATCCTCACGGATCGCATGCAACAAGTGTTCCATCACCAGCATGAATAGGAGGGGAGATAACGGGCAGCCCTGTCGCGTTCCATTAACAATGGTCAAGGAGTCAGAAAGCGAACCATTGACCTTTAGATCACCTTTGAGGTAAATCTCGGACTCAGGCCAAATTTGCAGAGTTTGAGAGATGGCCGGCCAAGAAACCCTATCAAAGGCCTTCTCTGCGTCCAACGACAACACCATGAGGGGCACCTTGTTAGTATTCGCGTAGTTTATAATATATAATGGTATTGTCGCGGGCTTTCCTGCCCAGAATAAAACCCGCCTGGACCAGATGAATTAATTTAGGGAGAAGAAGATTTAGTCATTTTGCTAACATTTTGGTGTATACCTTCAGGTCAATATTTAGAAGAGATTGGCCGGTAACTTGAGCATAATTTGGTATCTTTCCCAGGTTTAGGAATCACTGAAATAAGTGCTGACATAGAATGATGAGGGAAAGGGGATGAATCTGCCACAGAGTTGAAGGCTGCCAATATCACCGGAGACAGTAGTTCTGAAAAATCTTTATAAAATTTAGAGGTAAAACCATCTGGGCCAGATCTTTTGTTGCCGGGCAGCTCACCAATTGTCTCCCTTAAATCCTGCAGTAAAAAAGGGCCCTCCAACTCCTCCACTACCTCCAGTTTCAATGGGGGGGGGGGGGGGGGAATGGCATATCAGGTGCTGGAGCTTTCGGGGGTGGAAGTAACATCGCCCTCATGGTCTGAGACAAAACCAGAGATGGCACCCACAATCTCCTCTCTACAAGTTGGGTCAAGGAGTAAAGATTCATTCAGTCTCCAGGGATGAAATGGTTTGGCAAAATAGGGAATTTTACGGGAACAATACACTGGTGAGTCATCTGACCATAAAATGTTGCCGATGGTGGTGGTGGAAACCCAATGTAGAGTGCTATGTTTAATTAAAATGTGGTCTATTCTGATATATGACTTGTGGGGCGCGGAATAAAAGCTATAATCCCCGTCTGCCGGATGTTGAATGCTCCAAGCATCAATAAGCTGAAACCGCAGCAGTGCCCTTTTAATGTGCTTTATTGCTGCGTAGGAGATGTTCGACTATTTCCTAGAGTTATCTAGGACTGGGTCTAGAGTTGCATTAAGATCTGCACACAATATTACCATTCCGGTGACTACTGGGGATAACAAGTTGACCAGATCAGGGATGTAGCTGGCTTGGTCCAGGTTGGGAACGTATAAGTTGATGATTGAAAGTAATTGGCCTTCGATCTTGAGTGTAAGAACTAAATAATGAGCTTCAGGGTCAACGGTACATTTAAGGGTTTGAAAAGTGAGGAATTTGTGTATGGCTATTGCTACTCATTTAGATCGCGTCAGGGGGTTATTTGCAAAGTACCATGTCGTGTAGTATCTGTGCTTTATGGATGGTGGGTTGCTGGATTTAAAATGGGTTTTCTGAAAACAAACGATGTGTACCTTTCGGCGATGAAATTGCTGGAGAATCTGCGCACGCTTCTCCGGAGTGTTGAGGACTAAGGCATTAAACGATGCAATATTCAGGTCCGCCATAGTACTTCCATCGGTTGCACTATGAGGGAGCAGCAGGTTAGGTATCCGCGGTCAGAGCCAGAGGAAAAAGAAAAAAGCTAAGTTAATAGAAAGAGAGGAGAGAGGGTAACTTGGAAACAAAAAAACAGAGGTATAGCCTCCGCTAACATTGTTTGATCACTACTAACGAAAAAGAGGAGTTGGATGGTCCCGAAGGGCCAAGCAGTGGCTCCCAAACCCAAAACACAGTCAAACATGCATAGAATGAACCATGAGCTTCGGGGCATAACAAAATACAAAAAATTTCAGAATCCCATATGTACAAACCTATATATTGCTATGGGTAAATCAACAGATATTTGTATAATATACTGATATAACAGAGCTCCAGAAGAAGAGTTATACGGTTAGATAGATGAAAGCCGTCCGTCTGGAACAGCCTTTAACCGTTAAATATTACGAGCGAGTCTTGTCCCCTCGGGGACTCCTTCCAACTTGACGGACACTCGTGCGGGTTCAATGCGATTGGTTCTCATTGCGGGTTCAATGCGATTGGTTCTGGGGACACCCTTGGCCTCCACCACCTCCTGCTACCGTGGGAGTGTCATATGTGGCAGGTGCAGGCCAGAAAGGAAAGCCGGCAAGTCCCCCAGGGAGTGAAGGACAAAGGAGCGAGGGCCCCTCCTCACCGTAAGCGAGAAAGGAAACCCCCATCTGAAGGGGATGTTCTTCTCGTGGAGAAGGTCTAGCAGAGGTTTAACCGCTGAGCGTTGGAGAAGAGTGAATCGTGACAAAATCGGGCATGACTCTGATTGCGTGTCCGTTGTAAGAGAACTTTTTATTTTTACGGAAAGCCTGCAAAATGTCTTTTGTTTTTGGGATCAGGCGGGCGTAGGGCCCTATGAGCTCTATCCATCTCGATGTGCGCCCCTGGTGGACGACCAAGTAGTTCATTGAAGATTGAAGTTAAGACTGATGGAATGTCAGCTGGGGCAATGGACTCTGGCAGTCCCCGAATCCTGAGGTTGTTTCTACGATTACGGTTTTCAAGATCATCCATGTTTTGGCGAAGCTCCTGGATCTGGGCGGCCTGAAGAGAGACAGTCTCAGTCAAAGTCTTGAGAGAATTCTCGGTATGGTCTTGAATCTGAGAGATGGAATTTACTTTTGTATTTAGGGTGGTGAGCTCTGACCGAAACTGGGCAAACTCCTGCTTGCATTCTTTAATTATATTTGTAGTTAAATTGGAAATGTCCTGTTTGGTAGGAATAGACTGCATAAGAAGGCGCAGTTCTGCCAGAGTGGCTGGTCTCTAATCCTCTCTGGAATCGTGGATAGTAGGTGTCTCGTTTCTGACCCCTTGAGGGTCACAATGCAAAGACTGCGCCTCCAAGTTGTTTTGTGCAGGAATAGTGCCGTCAAGACATATCATAGAACTCTGGAAAGGTTTCTGAGAGTCTATCATCATTCTGGATAGAGGAATGTAGGTGCCTTCTGATCCCAAAGTCCCAGTGAGACGAGGAGGTGAAGATGACCAGGAAGAGCCCGTTGACCAAGCAGGAAGGGACCACTGCTCCACAACCAGGGGGGATCACACTAAAGGGACTGTCGCACAGACCCCACCTGCTGCTGGTCTGAGACCTCTGAAGCATTTATTATGGGTGGCGGGTGAGTCTGCAGGTATAGATCAAAAGATCCCGATGCAAGATTAGAAGTCGGACTCTGTGGTGGAGGTGACAGTGGGGGTTGCACTGCTTGGTTATAGGATCTGCACCCTCCTTCCAGGGATGATACTCCTGAAATGTCTGGGGTTGCCTTAGATCTCCCTGAGTCCCTAGGGGATTCACAGAGCCACTTCTGCTGGGGGTCCCTATTGGGAGGGGATAGTGATATTACAGGATCCCCCTGAACACATAGAATCTGTGACACCTGGAGGCCTACTGTCTTTGCATCTGTGACGCCCCTGGACTATCAGGTCGTCACAGGGGGTACTGCACAAACTGCCCTTCTGTGCGGTATTCCACCTCCCTCTTGGTTCTGGGTCCCTATCTTAATGGTGTTGCCTCCAACAGCAAATCAAATCCTAGATACACCCTGCACCACACCCACCAGTGGACTGCTTGAGTGGAATAGAGTCGCCCACCTGGGGAGGTCAGGGAGGGGAGGTGAGGAGTGTAGTCAGTAGGAGAGTAGAGGAGAGAGAGAGAGAGAGGAAGTCGGGAGCGGTGGCTCCTGGAGAAGTTATCTAAGTTGCAGATGGTGGTCTGGGCCTAGAGGAGTCGGACCCCCGGTCACAGGGGATTGTGGCAAGGTGTCTGGATCTGTCGAGAACAGCCAGCAGCCTAGCACTATCACCGGTCAGGGACCGAAGGCACGACAGGGTACACGGACCCTAGGTCGGGGAGTAGCTTCAGGCAACCCGGCAATTCACCTGAGGAGAACAGAGCCTTTATGATCTGTTACCACCCGCTCCGGAATCGGGGCACTAGCGCAACAAGGGGGATAGGACTTTCCAACCCAAAACGATCTAGAAAATCTCAAGCGTGAGCCCTGAGAGCAAGCTCCCACACTTAGCCACAGTGGGGAGCGGGGCCCGACAAGTTCCATACTCTGGGCCACCAAGTTGAAGTTAAACTTAGTGCCAGGAGGCAGGTCACGGATCACCAGGCAACACCATAGGTGACGGGACCCAGACGAGCTCCCCTCAGTAGCACTCAGAGAATTGGTTTACCCGGTTGTCAGCGTCTGCTTATGAACTGAGTGAGTACGAGAGTGACCCCTGCATCCCACGACACCCCCACACCGAGTCCCGGGGCACTCCCCCTACCCATGGAGGGCTACGACACCTTGCTGCCCTACTTCCTCACCCCAGGTACTCCCAACGGCAGCGGCGGTACTCACAAATTACCGTACACCACAGGTGGCATCACAAACTATGCATCAACTCCCCTGTAAATACCCCCTTTCATTTGAGTGGCCGCACGACCCCCGTGTCCGGAGACCCTCGAGCCACAGCGAACCCGGATCCGAGCAGCTCGGCTGCTCCCACGGGGGCGGCACACATCCAGGTCTTCGGGCCTGTGCGGCCCTCTGTGGTCTCTGAGAGCCCGAAGAGAAGTGCCGCTTCTGATGCTGCCATTCTCCATCCGGAGCTTTGAGACTCTGCCAGGCCTCCTCTCCCCTTTAGCGTAGCTGCCTACATAAGCGGGTGAAAGCGTGGGTGTAGTCAGGGAAGCTGCCGCTGGGGCTCCACTCACCTGCCGCTGTTGTTTGCTGTCTGTGGGAGCTGGCGCCGGGGTCTGCTGCTTGCCATCACTCACCACGAGGTGACGGCCATCTTGAGAAGCCTCCAGGCTGTCGCTCCTCTCCTCGGTCAGGCCAGGTCCTCGGTGCCGGAGTGTCTCTGGAGACGTAAGGACATCACTTGAAGAGAGGGGGTGAGTGCCTTGGGATTTTCACCGTGAACAGCTCCGCTGTGTGGTGTTCTGGGCTGGAGGCTCTGCCTGACTGCCTGTCTCAGAGACCAGGCCCTTGCAGGAGAGTTACATAGAAATGTCTCAAGAAGTTGTAGGAGACTTTGATTTGGTGGCTAAAGAGTGGGATCTCGATCGCCTGCTAGATTCCCCCATGGTAATAGTGGGATTTGTTATATTATTAGATTTCTGCCCCGGAGCTCTGTATCATGCGACTGCATGGCTGGCCACGCCCTCCATTTTTTTAATTTTATCATAAATCAATCACATCCGCACCACACTTCTTGCTGCCACCGCTCGCCATTTTGATAGGCTTACAAGACGTCGGACCTGAGCAGGGCCGCCATCAGGGCATTACTACTGTGACTGGTGTACTGGGCCCGGTGAAGAGGAGGGAGCCCGGGGGCCCGGCTGAACCAGGGACAATTACTTAGTTTTATTAAGCCCCGGGCCAGCCGGGCCCTTCCCCCTCTTCACTGGGCCCCAGTAACAGCTGCAGCAGAGGGGCCCGGCAGTGTTGCTTTTGCCACTATACACGTAGCTAATTTGCATCACGTGCAAATTAGCCACGTGTGCTGGAGATACCACATATGCAGCGGCACTGGGCCCTGAAGTTCAGGGGGACTCTTCCTAGCCTGTCAGTAATGAGGGCAATCTGACCTGTCGCTGCTCAAGGCTCTGTGGGCTCCTGGCCAGATTGCCCTCATCGCATGCAGTGTGTCAGGTCGGGCGCTGTTGTGGTAGAGAGGTGTTCTTAACCCTTGTTGCATCAGCAATGATTCTCTCAAGAGTTTCGCCGAAAAGGCGAGACTCTTGAGAGGGTAACCCCGTTAGAGATGTCTTCAAAGGTGGGTGCGAATGGTGGAAAAAACACCACATCCAAAGACCTGAAAGCCAACCTGTCATGGGTTCAACAAGTACTATACGCCACATACTAAACCAAGCAGAGCTTTATGGGCGAAAGCCAAGGAAGAAACCATTGCTGAAAAAGAGACATAAAAAGGAAAGACGGATCTTTGCCAAAGAGTACCTTGATAAACCACAATCCTTCTGGAAAAATGCTCTGTGGACAGATGAAACAAAAACAGACCTTTTGGCAATGCAAACCAACAGTTTGTTTACAGACAGCGCCATGAAGGTTATAAGGAAAAGAACACAATACCAACAGTTAAGCATGGTGGAGGATCCACAATGCTATGGGGCTGCTTTGCTGCATCTGTTACTAGAGGCCTTGACCGTATCACAGGAATCTTGAAACCAGAGAATTATCAACAGATTTTAGAGCAAAATGTCCTACCCAGTGTAAGAAAACTTGGTTTGAGTCGAAGATCATGGGTTTTCCAGCAAGATAATGACCCAAAGAACACATCCAAAAATACACAGGAATGATTGAAAAGGAAAAAATGGACTGTTTTAAAATGGCCAGCAATGAGTCCTGACCTCAATACCATTAAAAATCTTTAGGGTGAGCTGAAATCTGCAATTGGGAAAATTAACCCTGCAAATATTCAAGAGCCTGAACAAACTGCATAGGAAGAGTGGGAGAAAATACCAGCTGAGAAGTGCAAGAAGCTTAGAGATAGCTACAAGAAACGTTTGGAGGCTGTCAGCAATGCCAAAGGGTGGGGGTGGGGGGCAACAAAGTATTAATTAGGAGTGCTTTTATTGATGCACATGCTGTATTTTCTGTTTCTTCATTGAAATTGCAACTTGTAAGTTGACAATGCTTTATTGTTCTATTTCTTTTGACCACTAATTATAAAATCCTGAGGATTTAACTTGGTACATTTCCATTTATTTCTGAAGATATTGTTGAGTCTATGAAAAAAATTAAGGTGGGGGTAATAACGTTGAGCAGCACTGTATCAGTTATATGATATAGCTGACCCTCTGTGGAGCCGCTCACCTTTTGAGCCCACCCTTAACTCCCTGACATGCTGCATGACGGCTATATATATCATTTTGCGTTTAGTGGTTAAAGACTACCATTCTTTTATGTATTATTTTTTTTTTTAGAAAGAAACTTTGCAATATATCATATTAGAGAAATCTGCTTCTTTCTCCTCCTGGATTAATATTACTCTTTCAATCCATGGGTAAAATCTATCTTTTGTGAATATAGATTTTCCCATTATTAAGGTAACAGTTCGTGCTCATAAAGATCTATGGAGAGGGGAGTAGGGGCTAGAGGCAAACACAGACATTCTGCTGCAGGTTCTCCTGAAATGGCAGTTACACCCTAACAGAATTTGTTTAGCAATCCACTGCATCTTTAAGGCCTTGTGCGCACGTGTGCGTTTTGCATACGTTTACGCAGTGCTTTGCGTCCCCAGCAAAGTCTATGTAACTTGTGCAAATTCTACGCGCACGTTGCGTTTTAGAACGCAGCGATTTGCATGCTGAAATATGTGGCCGAATCGCTGCGTTCTAAAAAGCAACATGTCACTTCTTTTGTGCGTTTTGGATGCTTTTCCCACTCTGTCTATGGCAGAGCAAGCATCCAGAACGCATGAATTCTGCATCCATTCTGTATTCACAATGCATCCAAAACGCAGCTTTTCGGCTGCGTTTTGAAACGCACATTCAGTCACAAAACGCTGTGGAATATTTGTCACGGCAGAACGCAACGTGCGCACATAGCCTAAGGATTGAAGAATCTTCCAAAGGGAAAAATCACTAGGTTTACTACAAAATTTACCTCAGGATGATGATATCAGTTTGGTAATTCCACATATAGCCTATAGATTGATTTAAAGGGTATCTCAGTGGATTTATGGTGCTCAAACTGGGCAGCAAGAATCTGGACATTCTTCCTCACGGCTATATTTTATTCTGAAAGCGCTGTGGTCATCCAGGTAAAAGCATAAGCCCTGATTCAGAAAACCAGCGTTTTTCACAAGGGTTTTTGATGAGGATTTATGTTGGAGTCTGAGACTCCTGATGCCAGTCAAGGACTGAAGTAAGATTTATGGTGTAAGGAACGCCACAGCTTGTCATGAATTTAACGAGCGGGGGTGCAATGTCCCCACTTTGTGAGGTGAATATGGTGTGAGAATGCCAAAATTTTGTGACTTTTTGAAAATTTTTCTCAAGAATTCTAGTGTAAAATATTTGCTGAATTTGGGCCCTAGTTTAACATATGCCAGGATATAAGACTAGTCATTGGACCAGGATCACCCTGGCTTCTCCTCGCCTGGCCGTACGTGACTCACAGGTCTCTGCCTATTTTTGTTTTCCATTTGACCAATTTCATGAGCAGAGTACAGCAATCACTGTTGAGCAAATAATCAACATCAGTGAAGGAGAAATCTCTAGAAACCTGTTCTCCTTTTTAAACTTCAATAAGGTAGTAAGAAGGAATCAGACAGACTTGAATTCCTTTTCTTCTTACAAAATGATTTATATTTGTGAGAGAAGGCGGCTACTTCCTCTATGGTCTCAGACGGCTGTGTTATAAACCAAACAAGAACTGCTTTGCCTCTGAGCCTGGTGTGGATTGATCCCCAGACACACAAAGATACACTTAGGCTAGTTTCACACTTGCGTTGGACGGGATCCGTAGCGTTGCGTTGTGTGACGCATGCAACGGATGCGTTGCATATAGTGGCACAACGGATGCTACGGATCGTACAAAATAACGCAATCCGTTATAGCTTTTTTTGCGTTAACGGAATCCGTCAAAATGACGGATTCTAACGGAATCCGCCACCATAGGCGTCCATTATAAAACCAACGGACGCCGACGGAATCCTGCAGGTTGCGTTTTTTTGACACTCCGCCAAGTGCAGAAAAACACTACATGCAGCGTTCCATCCGCCCGACGGTCACTGATGGTCAGCGTCAAAACAACTGATGCGCCTCGGGGCGGATGCAATGCAAGACCATCCGTTGCTATCCGTAGCTAATAGAAGTCTATGAGGAATATAACGGTTTCCTGCAACGGTTACCATAATTCCTCAAGCCTACGGATAGCAACGGAGGCCGTCCAACGCAAGTGTGAAAGTACCCTTATCTGACGGCAGGAAGCACTAGATCTGTGATGAGACTTTCTTTTGCTTTTCCTTCTTTCAGATGCAACTAGCAACTAGAGATGAGCAAACCCGAGGTTCGAGTTCAGAAGCTTTATGCAAACCACTCTGCTCGGTGCTCAATCCAGTGTGAGCCGCTTGCAGTGCTTCAACGGCCTGCAGTGGGGGTAACAACAGCGTGATCGGATGTAGGGTGCACCAAGCAAAAACAATGGAAAAACCCTTCCCACTTGCCCCTGGAAGTGATCTGTTTAGGACTAGCTGCATGTGAGCGGAGATCCGAACTGCCCAATTAGTGACTTCGATTGGGGTTTAGGTCAAGTCTGGGTCCCAAACCAAACTTTATCTAATGTCCGGCTGAACCTACCGAATTCGCTCATCTCTAATTGCATCCTTAAAGGGTACCTTGGAGAGATAAAAAAATTCTTCCACTGGCCCTGCCTTCATAAACTATAAAGATAACATTCATAGTGCTGTTCCATATCCTCATACTACCTGTAATTCAGTGTGGAGCTGCTCCTTGGTGCTCCCCCTCCCTTCTGGGACATTACATCACACATCAGGGCGTGTTGGCCTGCTCCATGCTGTTAGCAGCAGCCAGCCCCTAATAATAGCTGGGGGTGTGACCATGGCTATGCCCCCTGTTCTCCAACAGCAGGGATAAAAATATTATAAGGAGGCTGGCTATTACCAACAGCAGGAAGCAGGTCACAGCCTCTGATGTGTGATGTAACATCCAATAAGGGAGAGGGAGCAGCTCCAGCGTCACACTGAATTACAGGTAGTGTGATGATATGGAACAGCACTGTGCATCTCCTCTTTATAGTTTATGAGGGCAGGGCTAGTGGAAGAATTTTTTTTTTTATCCCCAAGGAGTACACCTTTAAACCCCCATACAAATTAGTGTAATGTCTGCCAAGCCCGCCAATAATGATGGATCCGGAGAACGTGGATGGGAGGCACAATGTATTGTTGGAGTTGTTCATTGCTAGGCTCTGCAAATACAAAAGGATGGGCAGTCTGAAATTTGATTATTAAAGGGAACCAACCACCAGGATTTTACCATATAAAGTAAAGGCAGAGCCATACTGGCACTAATATGGTGATTGAAATCTCACCTTCACTTCTCAGATGGGGTCTTTGATTACAGAAAAAAACATTGAGAAAGGTTCAGAAGAAGGTGAATTCTGTGAGTGATGTGTGCATTGGGTGGGGGAGAGGGGCATTTGTGGGTCGGGTCCTCTGGGTAAATTCCTCCTCCGGCATTCTCCTGGCTTGCCCCTTTTCTTTATTGAAAGTTTGTGCAGCGCCGCCATTCCATGTGGACGTAAGCCCAATCACAGGGCTCAGCAGCTCGTGCCATCTACATTGGCCTGAGCGCTAAGCTCACTGATTGGCTGCAGTGATGACAACTATAGTGCACCTCACCACTCCAGCCAATCAACGAAGACTGGAGTAGCTGAAAGACGCAGCGCTGGACCTGGGGAGGGTGTGTAACACCCACAAGCTTATTATTTTAACCTACTAGAAACCATTTGAAAAGGAAAACTTAATCCCAGAAAGCCCCTGTAACTTTGTGGGAAATTTTTGTTTCTTAATACATATATTTGTGGCTAAAAATGAGTTGTATATCTGAGTTTCATTAAAAATCTTGCCCCCTGATCAGATTCTATGTAGAGAAAAGAGAGGGAAGGGGCGGAGCTCTGCCTCTAGCACCTCCCCTGCATCTAACCCCTCCCTCTGACCTTAGCTCCTCCTCCCGACATAGAATCTCATCAGTAACAGCTCTCATCTATCTCAGTAATGGGAAAGTCTTCATTGAATACAGATTGTACCTCAGAACTAAGAATTTTGATAATGACTGATCAATTCTGGAATAGATTTCTCTAATAAGATACATCACAAAGTTGCTTATTTTATAAAATAAAAATTAAAACGATGGTTATGCTTTAAAGGGAACCTGTCAGGTGCAATATGCACCCAGAGCCACGAGCAGTTCTGGGTGCATATTGTTAATCCCTGCCTAACTGTCCCTGTATACACTAGTATAGACAAAGAGATCTATAGAAAAAGGATTTCTAAACATCCTTTATGAGATGCTAATCAGCACAGGGACTAGTCCCCTGGGAGTTACTTCCCTTGGCTAGTCGGCCCCTTAGCATGTTAGTACGCCCCTGTGGTTATGCTAATGAATGTGCAGCATCAGCATGGTCGCGCTCACCTCTCCACTGCCATCGCTGGTTTTCAGCTCAGTGCACTTGATCAGAAGTCACAGCACTTTCGGTCATGCTCACTAGACCAGTTTGAAACCAGGACAAGTACACCCGGCCTCATACTACGCATGACTAAGTCCAGGGACTTCTGATCAAGTACACAGATACGAGAACCAGCTCTCTGACGCTGCGCATTCACTAGCATGATAGCATGCCCACAGGGACGTACTAACATGCTATTGGAGCTGACTAGCAAGGGAAGCAACGCTCAATGGACTAGTCCACTCGCTCATTAGCATACCATAAAGGATCTTTAGTAATACTTTTTCTAAAGATCTCTTTATCTATGGTAGTGTATACAGGGACGGTTAGGCAGGGATTAGCAATATGCACCCAGAACTGCTCGTGGTTCTGGGTGCATATTGGACCTGACAGGTTCCCTTTAAGTAAAAAAAAAAAAATTGTCCCAAAGGCGACAGAAGATCACATAGGATCCTGGAGGATGAGTTACACCAGTGACACTGAACTCAGCATTGTTCCTCTGGGCAGTATTTCTCCATCAGGTAAAACTGGTAAATCTACATTTATATTTTTGAGTATTTCAGGCGAATATGAAAGAGTTAACAGCTCGGCCATTATTTCTTCTTTCCCGCATTGGCCAAGACGTTAAAATATTTAAACTTGGGATTGAGGCCAAGGAGTGGAGTGTGGAGGAGCCGCCGCGCCCCGTGCTGTGACATCACCAGAAGACGCAGCTGCTGCGGCAGTGATAGCGTTAAACAGCCTGGGTAACCCTTCCCTGGCCGGACAGGGGTGATGGGGCTGCGGGACATGGCAGGTTCTGTGCCCCGGGGCAGCGGATCCCCACAGATAAGGGCAGCGTCACCGGCTCCATGCCGGGCTCCCCACAGACAGGCGCTCCCCCTCCCCGGCCGGCACAGATAGCCGCAGCTCACCAGCTCCCCAGCTCCCCCTCCCCTGCCGGCATAGATAGCCGCAGCTCACCGGCTCCATGCCGGGCTCCCCCTCCCCTGCCGGCATAGATAGCCGCAGCTCACCGGCTCCCCCTCCCCTGCCGGCATAGATAGCCGCAGCTCACCAGCTCCCCCTCCCCCTCCCCTGCCGGCATAGATAGGAGCAGCGTCACCGGCTCCATGCCGGGCTCCCCCCTCCCCTGCCGGCATAGATAGGAGCAGCGTCACCGGCTCCATGCCGGGCTCCCCCTCCCCGGCCGGCACAGATAAGCGCAGTGTCACCGGCTCCCCCTCCGCTGATGAATGGACGGCCCGGGCTGCCAGGAAGTTGTAATGAAGCCCCCCGGAGCTAAGGAGGCAGCGGAGGGTCCTCCATCACGTGCTCGGTGACAGGGATGCTGCTGCCGTCAGTTACCGGCAGAGGATTACAGCGGACGATTAACCTTGTGGAAGGGCGAGGCTGCGCCTGCTCCACCGCCCTCTGTGGGTTGTCCTGCCGGACCCGCTGCAGACAGCCCGGATCACAGGGAGGGGGCTCCGCCGGGATGAAGTGGCGCTACCACAGCGAGATGAGTGCGACAATGGCCGGCAGCCCCTCCGCCTGTGCCGGCTCTGAGGGCGGAAGGATTCTGCACTAGGTAAGCGTCCGTCCTGCAGAACTTACCGTGCGGCCAGTGCAGATGTTCTGCCGCACTGTGGATATGGACTATGCTGCCGAGATAGAAGTTCCCCTGTTCTGCAGACTATTCTCTTCCACATATATATAACCTGTGGCTGTGGGAAGCCCCATAGTGCTGGTGGGGTACCATGCCACCTCTAGTGGGCACAGCAGGGTGCTCTAACATGGCCACTGGGGTACACCTGCCATGATTGTGGGACATCTTTAGTATAAAAAATTCAGCTTTACCCCACACAACAAGGGCAATACCCCTAACTATAGAGAACTGCTCAGGGTCCTGTGTATATATAGGAATGCACATTCAGCAGTGAAATATCCCCCAGTCAGCTGACGGTGGCCAGAGGAGTATCCTGTAGCCTCTGGGCTCGTATAGAAAAGCTGGGCGGGCCACACTTTCCTATACAGGCGGCCATCACAAAAAAAGGCACCGTGCATGGTGTAGGTTGGACCCCAGAGATGCCGTCTGTGCCGTATGCCCAAACCTTGTGTCGGGGGTGTAAGTGGTGGGGCTGAATGTGGTGGGTATGTCCTTCTGGTGGCGTCCCACATACTGTGTACAGAGCCAAACTGATGGAATTCCCATGGGAAGACCCTACTAGTGTAGACCCAAAGCCATAACCCTAATCGTTGCAGACGTGGCAATCCTACCTGGGCTCTGAAGCCTAGGGGGACCAAAAGATCCCTTTTGGCCAATACTTTTAAAGACCTCCAATAATTGGGGGCCCCATTGGCCCTTTTGCATTGGGGCCATGAGCATCAAGTTACGCCACTGATTAGACCCCCAAGTCCCACATGACATCATAAGTGGTACAAGTCTACAGCCTGTAGTCCTGATATGAATACACCAGCTCCATTCATTGTATAATGATAATTACAGTCAGAATATAAGTTTCTTCAGCTCCCAAAAAAATCACAAACGCCTTACATTTATTTATTTTTTATGGACGGCAAAAAAGGGCCCTATTTTTTGGGACTGTCCTGGAATTTCTGGGTGGTTGTCAGCCCTGGTTACTGCCCCTGGTGTCTAACGCTGTTCGTTTGGGATGGGAACCCTGCAGGCAGTCTGGGCATTGTGGTTCTTACACTCATGTGATCCCCATAGGGCCCTATGTTACCTTCTAACAGGATCGGGAAGTTTTGCCTTTAATGTATTAAATATAAAAGAGCAGGTGATGATAAAAGCTCTGACGAGTAATTCATTGATTGTTCTCTGGGTAGGTCAGATCACTGGAATGAGAAGAAATGGCGGACCAGAGCCAAATCCAGTCATCTGCTTCCAAGAGCATCCGACCGTTCCGCTCCAGCGAGGACTACCTGGAGGCCATGAAGGAGGACCTCACGGATTGGCTCAATATGCTATACGACTTGGACATGGAAGCTGGCACATTCCTTGAGGCTCTGGAGACCGGTTACACATTATGTCAACACGCTAACAATCTGAACCGACTGGCTAGAGATTTCAAGGCTCAGTATCCAGATGCTGCAGCTACCATGCGGCTACCACAAAAAGAGGTGACGTTCCAAGTGAAGGGTGCCCTTCCTGGCTCATTCCTTGCCAGGGACAATGTATCAAACTTCATCGGCTGGTGCCGGAAGGAACTTGGTATACCAGAGGTGCTGATGTTTGAGACCAATGACCTGGTGTTGAAGAAGGGGGAGAAGAGTTTTGTCTTGTGCTTGCTTGAGGTGGCCCGGAGAGGTGCACGCTTTGGTATGCCAGCCCCAACACTCATTCAGATGGAAGAAGAGATTGAAGAAGAACTTAGCAGGGGCCGACAAAACGCAGATCAGAAAGGATACCCACGGCCTCCGATGCCTGCCAGGCCTCCTCGTACTTTGTGTGATCTCAAGAACTTGGATGAATTGGTGAGCTCATGTCTGCAAGGGTGAATAGAGGGTCTTATTATTTTCTGCTAGAGACGTCTATGTAATCAGTTTACACCAGCGCCCTCTTTTGTCTGTCCTCTCCAAAGCTCCCATTGATTTATTAATTTTGGTTACTGCAGAGTCTAGAACAGGGTAAGACTTTTTGATTAAAAAATGTAGTAACGAAAAGAATTGTCTTTAGAGATGAGAAAAAAAATCTTTAAGTGTATTGGGAAATAGGAGCTTTTTTTTTCTGGCCTGAGGTGGGATTTATGGATGGGATAACTTTTGGAATAGTCTTCCTCTATTATTTATCTCTGTCGGGGCAGGGACATCCCATAAGTCATGGAGTCCACCTGTAAGGAGATGTCTGGTTTACAAAAGTTGCCATGTTGTGATAATATATTTATTGTGTGTATTATATATTTATTTGATTTAGTCTTTACATAGTGGACAAGCATATATTGAAACCAGGACATTGATTTACATTGGTGCATGTACTACCAGCCTCTTACACGAGCAGCACATGGACCACAAAAAAACACTCGTCTGGTCAAGATAGACTTCTCATCTGCAATAGGGTCAAGTCACGGGATTAGGTCATTCAGGGAATCTGGAACTTGCCGTATGTGTCGGAGAACTCCTCAGTATTAGATCTGTAGGGTCCAACATCCGGGACCCCAACTGATCAGCGGTTATCAGCTTTGGCAGAGGTTTCCAGTGAATGGAGTCAAACCCGCAAAGCTCTGTACAATGATTAGCGATCTGAGAACTTCAGCTCAGCTCCTGGAAGGTTGTCCTGGGGATCTGCATTGTGGCCACTAGTGAAGAGCGAGTGCTACCATGCTTGGTACTCGTAACGTGGTTGGAAGCTCAGATTGGTGTACCGAGTATAATGGAAGTCAATGGGGAACGTGAGCATTTTTCAGGAAGATCTTCCTCTGACTCAATTTTCATAGAGTACACAGGTCTTTCAAAGAGGAAGTCTAATTTTAGCACTTTGGCATCTTTAGAGTCATGTTTGAATCATGTATTACAATATTGTGTCTGCTAAATAGGTTATCTCTATTTGACTGCATACCAGTGAATTGTTTCAGTGTGTGCATTGCACACTGTCACGATTTCCTGGGAGGAGGTCACATGACCACATACAATTTTCATACTGTCTATCACATGCCAACTAAACTTATTTGGCTTGGATCAATAGAAGGAAATTCAGAAATGCATGTACAGTAGGTTCTAGTTGGCATGTGAATACAAGTGGTTTACACGTGTGCATGTCACCTCACACTGTCACCATTCGGCAGTGTGCAGTCACTTCATTTCAGCCCGGATTACCCCTTTAATTGTGCTGAAACCGAATGACCAGTCCTCTTTTATCGATTCCTCCCACTGACTATTCTACTTTATCTGTTATTGTCCCAATCATTGGGTAGATGTGGACGTACAACACATGCCTACATAGATGTCCTTTTTAGTTTATTATTCCACTTTCTAATAGAAGAGCTAACAATCATTAGTGATTAAATGACTGTAGGATTTTTTTCTCGTCTGCAAACATCTTTTTATACTGCCATAATGTGGAACTTTGCACCGTGTAGGTGTTTATTCAGAAGATTATTCACATTTATAACTACCTGACGATGGAAGTATTTGTCACATAGCCAGGCTTGTGCAAAGGCCCCGGAGGCACCAACAAGCCATAAAGTCACTTTGTTCAGTGCATTGGCTAAAGACGACTTGTCAGCAGGACAAAATTGGGCTGTTTTTGCTTCTGTTGGTTCCCCTGAGTATTTTGTGGTTTTGTGGTTTTTTTTTTTTGTTTTTTTTTTTTTTATTCAATGTAAATCTGCCACATGGTAAGGCTATGTGCCCACGGTGCGCTTTTTCATGCTTTTCTGCAGCGTTTTCAGCTGCACCTTTTTAGTGCCCAAATGGCTGTGTTTTGATTTCCCAGCAAAGTCTATGGGAAATAGGGTTTTCCCGTGCCCACCATGCAGTTCAAAATGCTGCGTTTAATTTGCATATTTTGTGGCAAAAACCATGCGTTTTAAAAAGCAGCATGTCAATTGTTTTTGCCATTTGAGGTGCGTTTAGATAACATAGAAGTCAATGAGAAGCAGGGAGTAACCAAGAAACATCAAAATTCCAGCGTTTTACCTGCTTTTTAGGTGCAGAAAACATGCGTTTTGGACTACTAAAACGCATGCTTTTTGCACATCAAAATAATGACTTCATATGTCCCTTTACACACACACATAGTCCGACAATTTATTTAAAGAAAATTATCATTTTATTGCTATATTTCCGTTTTTTATTAAATAACCGCTATAATTCTATTAAATCTTGCTATTTTCTTTTTTTTCATACAAACATTTGTGCCCATTTTTGTTCTCTTTTTTCATTTGGTTTGACTGTTGTAACTTTATTTATCAGTGTCTTGATGTTCAAAACGCATGTGTCAAAAAGCATTCAAAAAGTGCTAAAAACGCATCAAATACGCGGCAAATACGCATGCGTTTTCAGCGCTAAAGTTCTGCAAAAGGCAACTTTGGCTAATTCAATTAAGGACAAAACGTGCATTTAGAACTGCAAGTAGGGAAAAGCAACGTGGACACATAGCCTAACAGCGATCTGGACCTTTTTTTATTTAGGGCTGATTTTGATGGTCTATAAATGGGAGTTTGGCTCTCAGTATTTCTTGAGGGCATGTCTTTAGGATGCTTTGCATAATTCCGAGAACACCACCCCCTTGGTAAAAGCTATAAAAATTAGCACTAGTGATGAGCGATCACTATCGTACTCATAGTGCACATTCGGACGGGCGTGACTCGTGTACCGATTATAATGGAAGTCAATGGGGAAAATCGAGCATTTTTTTTGGAATATCTTCTAGAAAAATGCTCAAGTTCCCCATTGACTTCCATTATACTCTATACTCGAGTCACGCCCATGCAAGCGTCCGACTGCTCATTACGAGTACCAAGCACCCAAGGATGGTAATGCTCCCTCATCACTAATTAGCACTAAATAAAATGACCCATGTGGCGGATTAACAAAAAATAAGTGCAATACTAAGGAGAGCCGCAAGAATTAAAAAAAAAAAAAGTACCAGTAATTCAACCCTTTTTGACTTGATGACATCCTTTTTAATGATGTTTGCATCAGGGGAGCACAGGTTCAGATACAATAAACACGAGGGTGTGCAGACAATACGGTAGATCAGGCCGGAGCAATGTGTCTCTTCATGTCATGGTCCCGGCATCTGCCACGCAGATTGCTGCTGTCTTCATCCAGTTGGGTCAGCTCATGCTTAGTGATTTCTATAAATACCCAGCGTGCACGTCCTCTCGGCCCAGGATAGAGATTTGTCAGCTCCTGGTATGGGGAGCCGGTCTACCGTTGTGCTGGAAAGTAGTGCATCTAATGATAGATTGCAGACGTCTCCCACCACCTAAGGAAGTGATGTCAGGACAAGTCTTTCCTGTCCCTTTCACTTGTTTGTATATCTCCAAGGTGACTGAGACTTCCTGAGGAAAGCTTAATGAACACATGGCGTGTCCTAGTTTTCACTGGAAAAAAAAAATACTAAAAAAGTGGAGATTTCTATTGCTCAGAAGTGAGTCACTTCTGGCCTGTGCATAGGCTGTTATGTACTGAAAAGCCCATTGTGCGCCACGTTGCCCATCTGAGGTAATGCTGCTTATCCAAGTAAGCATATGAGTAACTAAGGGGAATTGTAGGGAAGATGGATCTGATTGGGATAAAATCACATCCTGAGAAATTCTCCAGAGTGACCATATAATGTACGCAGTACGTCACAGGCCCCAGTGTGAGTGTACATATAATGTCCAATGTACGCAGCACGTCACAGGCCCCAGTGTGAGTGTACATATAATGTCCGATGTACGCAGTACGTCACAGGCCCCAGTGTGAGTGTACATATAATGTACACAGCGCGTCACAGGCCCCAGTGTGAGTGTACATATAATGTACGCAGCGCGTCACAGGCCCCAGTGTGAGTGTACATATAATGTACACAGCACGTCACAGGCCCCAGTGTGAGTGTACATATAATGTACGCAGCGCGTCACAGGCCCCAGTGTGAGTGTACATATAATGTACGCAGCGCGTCACAGGCCCCAGTGTGAGTGTACATATAATGTCCGATGTACGCAGTACGTCACAGGCCCCAGTGTGAGTGTACATATAATGTACGCAGCGCGTCACAGGCCCCAGTGTGAGTGTACATATAATGTACGCAGCGCGTCACAGGCCCCAGTGTGAGTGTACATATAATGTACGCAGCGCGTCACAGGCCCCAGTGTGAGTGTACATGTAATGTCCAATGTACACAGCGCGTCACAGGCCCCAGTGTGAGTGTACATATAATGTACACAGCACGTCACAGGCCCCAGTGTGAGTGTACATATAATGTCCAATGTACACAGCACGTCACAGGCCCCAGTGTGAGTGTACATGTAATGTCCAATGTACACAGCACGTCACAGGCCCCAGTGTGAGTGTACATATAATGTACGCAGCGCGTCACAGGCCCCAGTGTGAGTGTACATATAATGTACACAGCACGTCACAGGCCCCAGTGTGAGTGTACATATAATGTACGCAGCGCGTCACAGGCCCCAGTGTGAGTGTACATGTAATGTCCAATGTACACAGCACGTCACAGGCCCCAGTGTGAGTGTACATATAATGTACGCAGCGCGTCACAGGCCCCAGTGTGAGTGTACATATAATGTACGCAGCGCGTCACAGGCCCCAGTGTGAGTGTACATATAATGTCCGATGTACGCAGTACGTCACAGGCCCCAGTGTGAGTGTACATATAATGTACGCAGTACGTCACAGGCCCCAGTGTGAGTGTACATATAATGTACGCAGCGCGTCACAGGCCCCAGTGTGAGTGTACATATAATGTACGCAGCGCGTCACAGGCCCCAGTGTGAGTGTACATATAATGTCCGATGTACGCAGTACGTCACAGGCCCCAGTGTGAGTGTACATATAATGTACGCAGCGCGTCACAGGCCCCAGTGTGAGTGTACATATAATGTCCGATGTACGCAGTACGTCACAGGCCCCAGTGTGAGTGTACATATAATGTACGCAGCGCGTCACAGGCCCCAGTGTGAGTGTACATATAATGTACGCAGCGCGTCACAGGCCCCAGTGTGAGTGTACATATAATGTACACAGCGCGTCACAGGCCCCAGTGTGAGTGTACATATAATGTACGCAGCGCGTCACAGGCCCCAGTGTGAGTGTACATATAATGTACACAGCACGTCACAGGCCCCAGTGTGAGTGTACATATAATGTACGCAGCGCGTCACAGGCCCCAGTGTGAGTGTACATGTAATGTCCAATGTACACAGCACGTCACAGGCCCCAGTGTGAGTGTACATATAATGTACGCAGCGCGTCACAGGCCCCAGTGTGAGTGTACATATAATGTACGCAGCGCGTCACAGGCCCCAGTGTGAGTGTACATATAATGTCCGATGTACGCAGTACGTCACAGGCCCCAGTGTGAGTGTACATATAATGTACGCAGCGCGTCACAGGCCCCAGTGTGAGTGTACATATAATGTCCGATGTACGCAGTACGTCACAGGCCCCAGTGTGAGTGTACATATAATGTACGCAGCGCGTCACAGGCCCCAGTGTGAGTGTACATATAATGTACGCAGCGCGTCACAGGCCCCAGTGTGAGTGTACATGTAATGTCCAATGTACACAGCACGTCACAGGCCCCAGTGTGAGTGTACATATAATGTCCAATGTACGCAGCATGTCACAGGCCCCAGTGTTAGTGTACATATAATGTACGCAGCGCGTCACAGGCCCCAGTGTGAGTGTACATGTAATGTCCAATGTACACAGCACGTCACAGGCCCCAGTGTGAGTGTACATATAATGTCCAATGTACGCAGCATGTCACAGGCCCCAGTGTGAGTGTACATATAATGTACGCAGCACGTCACAGGCCCCAGTGTGAGTGTATATGTAATGTCCAATGTACACAGCACGTCACAGGCCCCAGTGTGAGTGTACGGACTGTGAGGTAACTGCCACATTGTGATTACATGGCAGAGGCTCTATAAATGTCACCATGGCTGAGAACTTCCAGCCACCTATAGAAGGCTCATTCTGACCACAACTCTGCTCTTTTTTTCCTCCACAGGTGCGGGAGATACTCGGCTGCTGTCAGTGTCCTTCACAGTTCCCAATGATAAAGGTGTCTGAAGGAAAATATCAAGTTGGAGACAGTAATACACTCATATTTGTTCGGGTAATTTGGAATATGTACAGCTCTATGTATTTTTTATGTTACAAATATGCACATGTTGACTATAGAATAAAGCCGGCGTTACACGCTGCGATTTATCTGACGAAATGTCATCGGGGTCACTGTTTCCGTGACGCATATCCGGCATCGTTAGCGACGTCGTTGCGTGTGACACCTACGTGCAACTCCAAATGATCGCAAATAGGTTGAAAATCGCTGATCGCTAACACGTCGTTCATTTTCAAAATATTGTTCGTCGTTTGGATCGCAGCAGACATATTGGTACGTTTGACACCCTGCAAACGACGAACAACATCCACACGTCCAACTTGGTAAAAAAATATATCGTTGAGCGATTTTTGCCTCGCTTGTGCGATCGTTACGTGTGACCGCTAATAAACGACCTATGTGCGATCTTGGCAAATCGTAACTACGATCTGGACGTGTCACGTCGCTCATGAGATCGTTAGATAAATCGTAGCGTGTAAAGCGGCCTTTAAAGTGTTAAATTGGTTCATATTCCCTTTTATTTATTTATTTTTAAAGGGAATCTGTCATCAGGTTTTTGCTACCTCATCTGATGCAATCAGAGATCATGAATCCAATGATGTATCTTTTAGTTTACTGGGTGCAGCAGTTGTGACACAATTTAGAAGTTTTAGATGTCCTGCGAACATTATCTATTGACAGTGAGCTACTTATCAGAGGAGGGATGTGGTCGTACCAGGGCTCACATGCACTATACTCCTGGTAGTGATTATCACCTGGTGATAAAACCTTCACAGTGTAGAAATGGCACCCAGCCCAATGATTGACACATACATGAATTCAGTGTTTTTAACCTCTACATCATGCTGTTCTTAGATGAGATAGCAAAAACGTGTTGACAGATTCCCTTTTAGGGCTTATTTAGACCAGACAAGCGTTTTATACATACGTGTGGTGTGAACCATGTAAAGATGGGATTGCGCACTGACTAATGTTATTCAATAGGGCTGTTCAGAGGAGGTGGGGTTTTTTTTTTGTTTTTTTTTTTTTCTTTTTTTTTTCTCTCACCAACACTATTCGCATGTATTTTGGATGAGATTCGCCCATTCAAGTTTATGGTGGCACAATTAAAAAATTGGATCCCATGCATTTCATTCATATTGTTCCAGATTTTTTTTTTTTTTTTCTTTAAGGTACATTGCAGTTTTTAACCTAGGAAACTGTGTTTGATCATGTACATTTTAAACTGTTGATGTATTAAAAGAGTCGCCAAATGGTTAGAAAAGGGGTGAAAATAGTCTTAAGTTTTCTGGATGCAAATCAGACATTTTTTCATACACAGCTCTGAATACAGCCTTAAAGAGGTGGTTCACTACTCAGCAATAGTGGCCACATCGATAGAAGGCTTTTCTCAAATACCTTTGTGTAGTAAATTCTGCCTCTGAGTGGCCCTTTTGCGGACCGCTCATCCCTAACATGATTTCTCCCCCCCCCCCCCCCCCGCGTTCCCCCAGGTTCCATGAACTTTGAGATTCGGTAATGTCACATCAACTTCCAGTTGACCCGACATCACCGAGGCGGGAATCAGTCTCCCTGAGTAGCTCGGCTGTGGGCGGAGTTTCACCGCTCATCAGAGGCCTGCATCTCGTGCGCTCTCTCCTTCGCAAGCAGGAGCGATGCTGGGCTGTGACAAGAAGTGAAACTCCGCCTACAGCCAAGCTACTCGGGGAGACTGGGGCCACCTCGGTGATGTCGGGTCAAGTGGAAGTTGACGTGACATCACCGACGTGACGTGATGCGGATGAGCGGAGCACAATAGTGCCACTCAGAGGCAGAATGTACTACACAAGGTATTTGAGAAAAGCCTTCCTTATGAGTTTTACAGCGATGTGATCACTAATGCTGAGTAGTGAACCACCTCTTAATGAGTTAGTTGAGCTAACTGGCATAATTTGCCTTAATTTAATTTCTCTCTCCATTCTTGCTTGTAGAAGCGAGTCCTGAGAGTACCATACCCATGGAGTTCTTAGGTTATATAGACATGGGTTGGTTTTATGAAACCACGCCTTTCACGTATCCATCAGGAATTCAGGAGCTTTAGAAAGATCACGTAGAAGGCAAATCTTAATATTGTAGGTTTAACCCCTTAGTGACCGAACTAATTTTGACTTTCATGATCAGGCTAAATTTTGGAAATCTGACCAGTGTCCCTTTTGAGGTAATAACTCTGGAACGCTTCAACGGATCTCAGGGATTCTGAGATATTTATTTTTTATGACACATTGTACTTTGCTAATGCTAAAATTTAGGTAGGTTTTTTTTGTTTTTTTTTTTATTTGTGAAAATATCAGAATTTCGGCCAAAAATAATGAATAAATAACATTTGCCATATCTCTACTTTACATTTGCAACATTTGTCAAACGTCAGTTTATTTTTGTTAGGATGTTAGAAGGGTTAAAATTTAAGCAGCAATATTACATTTTTTCAAGAAATTTCCAAACCAGTTTCTTTAGGGCCTTATTAAGGTTTAATTAGCCTTTTTGGGGCCTATATATTCCAAACTCCCCAAAAGTGATAGCATTTTAAAAACCGCACCCCTAAAATACTTCAAAACCGCCGCTTCTGGTGCCACACAGGAATTGATGCAGAGTGGAATGGGAAAAAAAACACTTTAAATTTTAAAACTAAAATGTTGCTTTATGCCCAATTTTTTTTCAATTTTACATCGGAATAAAATAAAAAATTAAAAAAAAATTGCATTGCCATGTATTGAAAGCGGCCACTTTTTTTTTTTTTCTGAATGAGCCATTTTAAGGCCTTTTTTTGTGGAACAGTTTGGCGTTTTCATTGATACTATTTGTTTTGACATATGACTTTTTGATCACTGTTGATTCAATTTTTTGTGATGAAAAAGCGACATTTTTGGCGTGTTTCTAAATTTTTTTTATGTTCACCGTATGGAATAATGTGCGCGCTTTGTGTGTAGTCCTGCAATACATGAGACCAGCGCGATCAGTCTCACTGACAAGCTTGTTAGATTCTGCTATGAGCGGGGTCCAACAGCCCATCAAACCCTGGGATAATCAGATGACCTCAGGGTACCATGGCAACCGAACCTGTCACAGGGGAACTTTTAACCCCATTTTAGCTCTACTGCAATCTCGATTGACAGCCGTATTTAAGAGGTTAATCTGCCTGGAGCGGTTCCAAAACTGGTTGGGGACAATGAAAAGAAAAAAAATTGAATTCAGCCTACCCCTTAGTTTGTCCACAGTTCCACTGATGCATGGCCTGAAAACGGAGATCACATCCAGACAATGGCAAGAAAAAAAGGAAAAACAGCCAGTGCCAAAATTCTCAAGAATAAAAAAACTTGGGGACAATGACCGGAGGTGTCAGCTATCATATACAGCTGTCAGCCGTGGGATTTTCACCCGCGCGGTCGCTATCCACTTATTCCTTACCACTGTTTAAAACAGCAGTAAGGAAGAAGTCCCCTTAACAGCTGCCGTTTTTAATACCTATTGGCGGTTATTAAAAGGGTAAATAGTACAATATACAATAATATATGACGAAAATGCCTCAAAATGTTGTCAATTAATGCAGAAGATCTACTGCATCCAATTTTGCTCTAAATTGGATAGGATTTGTGGCAGATTTTAACGTTTTGTATTACTATGTAATTCCACAAGATTAAAGTGAATCAGTAGGATCAACCCTTCTAAGCCATGTATATGGGCGTGTAGGTCATAGGAAGCTGAATAAGATGATATATTGCTATATGTGATCTGACATGTTATTCCAGAGAAATCTACATTTTTCTTATTATGTAAATGAGCTGTTAAGAACTATGGGCCGGACGCTGATCTCCATGAGATTCTACCGCCAGAGATTATTATAAATGGTTGTTACCAGTGTGAGACATGTAATGACTGACAGTCATTATACTTACAATTCTAGTCCTTACAGGTAGATCTGTTTCCTGCCCAAAGATCTTAACAGCTCATTTACATGTTAAGAAAAAGTTGTATTTCTCAACTTTTATCATTTTATTCAGCTTTGTATCACCTACATTCCCATATAGACTGCTTAGGAGGGTTGACTCTACTGATTTATTCCATCTAAAGTGAAAATCTTTCCACATATATGGTAGTTTATCTTCATTATTTATATTATGTTGTATTTTATGCATTTTGTTATTTCTATTTACTTCAGCCAATTTGGAACACTTTTAACAAAAGTCAGGACAGACTTTTTTCCGTCGTGAATAGGTTAATATATTCCGTCTCCCTTCAATGAGTACTGACAATGAGACTGGCCTCTGAGTAAATGTGAAACATGAGCTGGAACCTGAATTATTTAGGACTGATGAGAAGTCGCCTCATACTCTTCTCTCCAGCTTTATCCATTAGTAATATGTGTTTTACAGGATCTGATCATTATTTTCTGGGCATTGTATTGCTAGTATGGCTAGAACCCCCTTTATGGTATTTAGTCTATTGTCGAAATTGAAAAATCGTTTTCTGTAGATTGTTGAGGTCCCTTCGGCTGCTTCTGCCATGTCCTCAGACTGCACTCGATATTGTATTGTCATACATGGGCAGGAATGGGAAATGTGCACATATAGAGCCAGTATTCTAAACTGACCATAATATGAATATGGGGTCTCATTACTTTGGTGGGTTTTTACATGTCCAAGTCTTAGTTCTGTTGGTACATCAGCCTCCGTTGGCAGTGGCTTGTCTCTTTTTCCATTTTTTTGCATATTCATGAATGCCTATTGGAGAGCAACTACGCCATTGTGCACGCAGGGGACCCCTGGTGTGTCGGGGATGACGGCTTTGTGCTTCTTGTCTTGTTGTTTTAATATATAGGCATCTCTAGCCATGCTCCTTTTTTCCTTTTCATCCCTTGCTTGTGTACAATGGCGATTCCCAAGCTTGACCACAAGGAAACCCTTGAAAAATGTTTCCACACGTAAACCAAACTGAAATCAGTTTGCCATTTCTTTTGTAAAAGTGACAGGTCTTGGGGCCAGTGACTGTGATTTATAGGGACATCATGTATACACCCTACGGTGTTGTCGCGGCTTGTGACCAGGACCACCAGTAGCCATTCGGGTCATTCGAAGTGTCACAGGACAGATCAAGATAAGGGCAAAAGCCTAAATATTAACTCCATCTGACATAAAATGTAATAGTACATCTTATGTTGGGTCTCAGTGTATGGCGCAAACTCAGGAGTTGAGCCCGCTACCTGTTAGGTGCCAGCTGTAATATATAACTGCCATCTGCCTATAACTTTAGAGGTCAGATTCCATGCCCATCGCTGTGGTTTACTTAAAGGGGTTGTCAGACATAACAAAACTTTTTGAGTTTAAGGTAATCTGTGCTGTATTGTCATATAAAACACCCCTACATTGTTATTTTTTGTTTTCTAACTTTTGTTCCTCTTGAATTATCCCTTTATTCTCTGCAGCTTCTTGTTTACATTCAGCACAAGCAAACTGAACACTTCCTGTGCTGAACCTCCCAGTCACAGCTGGCACCGCCCGGCCTCACTGTCCAGCCCCACCCCAGTGTCCAGCCTCGCCCCCTGCCCGCCCCCTGCACACGCATTCCCTGTCAGTATATTCTGCCCCAGCACCTGACCTGTGTCACTACAGCATTGCAAATAACAGCCCCACATCAGGCTCTGCACCGCATGCACACATCGGGCTCTGCACCGCAGGCACACATCGGGCTCTGCACCGCAGGCACACATCGGGCTCTGCACCTCAGGCACACATCGGGCTCTGCACCGCAGGCACACATCGGGCTCTGCACCGCAGGCACACATCGGGCTCTGCACCGCAGGCACACATCGGGCTCTGCACCGCAGGCACACATCGGGCTCTGCACCGCAGGCACACATCGGGCTCTGCACCGCAGGCACACATCAGGCTCTGCACCGACCCCCCCCCCATAGGGAACACATGTAGGGAGTACATACTCACCCGTCCTCGGTCCCCGCCGCTCCTGCACGTTCGCGCGCTGTCTGTGCTCTGGCCATATCAGCACAGTAGTGACGTCACCGCTGTGCTGAAGAGAGTACAGACAGCGGGACAGTGATGAGGAGCAGCGCTGCGCTGCTTCTCATTAGCGCTTTCAAATATACCGGCATCTGTGATCTGTGATGCCGTTATATTTGAATGTGTGATCCTGAGCAGGGGCCCGGTGCTGGCGCTGACACCGTAGGCAGCAGCTGCCAGGCCCCGCCCCCAGGTCACGGACCCCACAGCAGTGCATGGGGAGGTTGTTGGCAGAGTACGGGGTGTGGGGGAATGTGTGGGAGGGTGCAGGGAAGGGGGACGGGGCTCATCGCACTGTACAGCCCAGCAGGGAGGCGACATGCTGTTTCCAGATTTGCATGTCAACATGGCCCTGCCCATGTTGACATTAAATGACCGGAAGCAGCAAAATTGCGGCAGGAGCGGTCACATGACCACTCTGAGCCGGCAGAGAGGGGCTTACAGCAGGGCAGGTAAGTGGTCTCTATCTACTTACCTGCCCCAATGTAGCCCAATAGGGTAATAATGAAAAAAACTCAAAATAAGCCGGATAACCCCTTTAATTGTCACTTTCAGTTTCTTGACAACTGCATTTAAATGGTGTGATCGCAGTTGTACACGGTCACCAACTTCCACCATGTCCCCACAATGCGATCGCAGAGAATGGCAGCTGGGGGTCTGAAGGACCATCGTTACTATATTGGGTCTCCTGTGAAGCCTACCCTGTGGGTGGACTTCAAAGCAGGACATTAAGGTACCATTGGCTGATAGAAAACAATAAATTCTACAAAAATTAATCTAATACTGTGGCCTCCTTAGCGCTCTACCAGACCGTGCTTCCTTCTTTACTATTAAGGTACAAGTGACATATACAGTACTAGTGATCAAAGGTAGGTTTCAATTTAGTCGCTTAAAGGGAACCAATCACCAGGATTTTCCTATATAACCTAAAGCCAGTGCTATACTGGCGCTATCAGGCTGATTCTATACATACCTGTAGTGGTCAGCTCAGATGTTTAGGTTTTGAAATCCAAGAAAGTAAAGTTTATAAAATCATCAGCTTCTAGAGTGACAGTAGCTGAGGAGCAGATAATAGCTGAGGGGGGGTATTCAGAGTTATCCCGTCCCCCCTGTTAAAATTAGCATAAGTATGATACAATAGATTTAACTTTTCACTAGCAGGACCTGTGAGATCATACCCATGTGACCAGAAGGGGCAGGGCCTCATCAAACAGGAAAATGTTGCTTCCTCGTATCAGCTTTGATGGCTGAGGCCCTGCCCCTTCTGGTTACATGGGCATGACCTTACACAGGTCCTGCTAGTGAAAAGTTAAATCTATTTTTAATTTTTTCATTTTTTTCCCAACACTTAAATGATAAACTTGTAATATATATTATCTATCTATCTATCTATCTATATATATAATTGCCTTATTCTGTCTGTCTGTCTGTCTGTCTGTCTGTCTGTCTGTCTGTCTGTCTGTCTGTCTGTCTGTCTGTCTGTCTGTCTGTCTGTCTGTCTGTCTGTCTGTCTGTCTGTCTGTCTGTCTGTCATGCTCCAAAATTGTGTCCTTACGGTGACACAAAGCTGATTGGCCGCTGGGCTCGCCATGGCCCCGCCCCCCCACACGGATTGGCCGCTCGCCCAGGCTGCGCCCCCACACGGATTGGCCAGCCGCTCGCCCAGGCTCCGCCCCCCCACAGATTGGCCTCTCGCCTCGGCACCCTGCAGGCATTGGCAATTCGGCCACGCCACGCCCCCCTCACGCAATGATGCACGCTAGCTCTGGCCCCGCCCCCTCCCTCCCCCGCGCATTCCCCGAACTGACACGGCTGTCACGGAGGTGAGTACTGTACTCCCCCCTCTCCCCCCCGGCCCCCGCTCGCACGGGAGTGGTGTGGATACGTTGGTAACCATGCTCGCATGGTTACAAGCGCATCAAGGTCCTGCTGCGGCGGAAGATCCACACGCGCACACACATAACAGCACACACACAAACATACACACACATCAGATCACACTCACTCTCACACACACCTCACACACACCTCACATCGCATCCACACACTCACAGCATCCGGCGATATCGCTTGCTTCTCGGCCTCGATACTGTGCTGTTGTGACCTTCCAGGACCTGACGGAGGATCACATGGCCAGAGGCATGTGGTATCTCCGGATGTTTTGAGTGTGAGCGCGTATGTGCAGTATCGTCAGTGTCTGTGTGTGTGTGTGTGAGTGTATGCGATCGGGTGTGTGTGAGTGTATGCGATCGGGTGTGTGTGAGTGTATGCGATCGGGTGTGTGTGAGTGGATGCGATCGGGTGTGTGTGTGAGTGGATGCGATCGGGTGTGTGAGTGTCGGCAGAGGAGCACGGCGTGCTGGAGGAGGCTGGGAGCAGAGAGGCTGATCATGGGGAAGGCTGGGAGGGGGAGGCTGATGCTGGGGGAGACTGGGAGGGGAAGGCTGATGCTGAAGGAGGCTGGGAGGGGGAGGCTGGGAGGAAGGAGGCTGGGAGGAGAGAGGCTGATCCTGGCGAAGGCTGGGAAGGGGAGGCTGATGCTGAGGGAGGCTGGAAGGAGAGAGGCTGATGCTGGGGGAGGCTGAAAGGAGAGAGGCTGAGGCTGGGAGGAGAGAGGCTGATGCTGGGGAAGGCTGATGCTGAGGGAGGCTGGGAGGGGAAAGCTGATGCTGGGGAAGGCTGGGAGGACGGAGGCTGGGAGGAGAGAGGCTGATCCTGGGGAAGGCTGGGAGAGGGAGGCTGATGCTGGGGGAGGCTGGAAGGAGAGAGGCTGATGCTGGGGGAGGCTGATGCTGGGGGAGGCTGATGCTGGGGGAGGCTGGGAGGAGAGAGGCTGATGCTGGGGACAGAGGAGAGGCTGATGCTGGGGACAGAGGAGAGGCTGATGCTGGGAGGAGAGAGGCTGATGCTGGGAGGAGAGAGGCTGATGCTGGGAGGAGAGAGGCTGATGCTGGGAGGAGAGAGGCTGATGCTGGGAGGAGAGAGGCTGATGCTGGGGGAGGCTGATGCTGGGGGAGGCTGATGCTGGGGGAGGCTGATGCTGGGGGAGGCTGATGCTGGGGGAGGCTGATGCTGGGGGAGGCTGGAAGGAGAGAGGCTGATGCTGGTGGAGGCTGATGCTTGGGGAGGCTGATGCTGGGGGAGACTGGGAGCGGAAGGCTGATGCTGAGGGAGGCTGGGAGGGGGAGGCTGGGAGGAAGGAGGCTGGGAGGAGAGAGGCTGATCCTGGGGAAGGCTGGGAAGGGGAGGCTGATGCTGAGGGAGGCTGGAAGGAGAGAGGCTGATGCTGGGGGAGGCTGGAAGGAGAGAGGCTGAGGCTGGGAGGAGAGAGGCTGATGCTGGGGAAGGCTGATGCTGAGGGAGGCTGGGAGGGGGAAGCTGATCCTGGGGAAGGCTGGGAGAGGGAGGCTGATGCTGGAGGAGGCTGGAAGGAGAGAGGCTGATGCTGGCGGAGGCTGATGCTGGGGGAGGCTGGAAGGAGAGAGGCTGATGCTGGTGGAGGCTGATGCTTGGGGAGGCTGGGAGAGGGAGGCTGATGCTGAGGGAGGCTGGGAGGAGGGAGGCTGGGAGAGGTAGGCTGATGCTGGGGGAGGCTGGGAGGAGGGAGGCTGGGAGAGGTAGGCTGAGAGAAGAGAGGCTGATGCTGGGGGAGGGTGGGAGGAGGGAGGCTGGGAGGAGAGAGGCTGATGATGGGGAAGGCTGGGAGGAGAGAGGCTGATGCTGGGAGGAGAGAGGAGAGGCTGATGCTGGGAGGAGAGAGGAGAGGCTGATGCTGGGAGGAGAGAGGCTGATGCTGGGAGGAGAGAGGCTGATGCTGGGAGGAGAGAGGCTGATGCTGGGAGGAGAGAGGCTGATGCTGGGAGGAGAGAGGCTGATGCTGGGAGGAGAGAGGCTGATGCTGGGAGGAGAGAGGCTGATGCTGGGGGCAGAGAGGCTGATGCTGGGGGCAGAGAAGCTGATGCTGGGGGCAGAGAGGCTGATGCTGGTGCAGCATGGGGGATGGAGGCCGATGGGGGGGGGTGCGCAGCATCGGGGATGGAGCATGATAGGGGGGTGCGCAGCATCGGGGATGGAGCACGATGGGGAGTGCGGAGTATGGCGGATGGAGCACGTTTGGGAGTGCGCAGCATGGCGGATGGAGCACATTTGGGAGTGCGCAGCATGGCGGATGGAGCACGTTTGGGAGTGCGCAGCATGGGAGATGGAGCACGATGGGGGGTGCGCAGCATAGGGGATGGAGCACGATGGGGAGTGTGCTGCATGGGGGATGGAGCACGATGGGGAGTGCGCTGCATGGGGGATGGAGCACGTTTGGGAGTGCGCACCTCCCCCCAACACACACACACACACACACGCGCGCGCGCACTGCACAACACACCACACACACACACACTGGGAACCACAAACAACTGCCCTACACAGACACCCACACACACAGACAACGCTGCACACACACAACACCCAACACACAAACACCGCGGCACACACAAATATACGCACATACCGCACATCACACACATTGCACAAAGCATACCTCCCCCCAAAACACACCACACACACACAAACCGCGCAACACACACACAACGCTACAGACACACAGCGCTCCACAAACAACGCAACACACAAACAACACCCCTCTCACCCCCCATCACACCCAGACGACATCCAGAACATGTACAGCGCCCTACACAAACACTTGGTAACTACACACAACAACATATATATATATATATATATATATATATATATATATATATATATATATATATATATATATATATATATATATATATATATATATATATATATATATATATATATATATATACATACTAGAAGGTGGCCCGATTCTACGCAACGGGTATTCTAGAATTTACGTATTGTGTAGTTCATGTATGATTTTTGTTATATAACAAAAATCATACATGAACTACACAATACGTAAATTCTAGAATACCCGTTGCGTAGAATCGGGCCACCTTCTAGTATGTATGTATGTGTATATATATATATATTTATTTATTATAAAAAGTAGTTGTACTGACCTGTAGAATTATGAATTGGGGTCATTTTTGCAGCACAGTAAAAACCAAATCCAAAAAATAATTATAGTTGGAGATTATGACTATATAATAATGGCTATAGCTCCGACCCCAAAAAAAATGCCTCATGTTGCCAGATAAAGGGAATCTGTCACCAGGTTTTTGCTCCTCCATCTGAGAGCAGCATAATAGAGACAGAGACCCTGATTCCAGCGATGTGTTGCTTACTGAGCTGTTTGCTGTCATTTTGATAAAATCACTGTTTTCTCTGCTGCAGATCTAGCAGTTATATAGAGCTCATGAATTTGCTGGACTACCTGGCAGCACGTCAAGGAGTCCTCTAATCTACTGCTGAATAATTAGTGATTGTATCAAAATTACACTAAGAAGCCCAGTAAGTGATACATCGCTGTAATCAGGAACTCTGCCCCTACAGTACGCTGCTCTCAGATTAGGTGGCAAAAACCTGGTGACAGATTCCCTTTAACATAGACTTGTGAGTGTATATGTTAGTTTTCGATGTCAAAAAGCCAGAGGCTTATCACCTATTTATAAGAGAAAAAGGAGCCAGTACGATCTGAAATTGGCATGCATCATATAAAAAGTGCAAATTCACAGATTTATTCCAACTGTACTATAATAAAAAAAAAATGAGATTTTTAGCAAATAATTGATCAATTCTTTGAGCCACCCCTGCCAACGTCACGGCAAATCTCAATAGGGGGGGTCCTACACTATATTATGTATTTCATGTGCCATGCGGCCTCCTAGATAAAGTTAAAAGCAGAACCATAATGGAGCACACATACCTGTAACCTGTATGTAGCCGCTTCCATGTTGCAAAAAGAGGCAATTATGGATAGAGGCCAGCCCAGGTCCCAGTATGTAGAGCAAGCTCTACACAAACCAGGATTATATCAGAACTGACCCTCCCAGTGCCAGACAGCAACCATTGATAAAGGCGGACCAGATCCAAGTATGGGGCTTAATTAGCAATGCCTGTGGAAAGGGGTGAGGCAACTGATTGTGAACAGCTACCAACAGGAGGAATACATTGAAAACCAAAATCAGGCATGCATAGCAAGGTGGTGGTCAGTCACCAGAAATTGTAGCATAACTACAGTCATAACAGAGAAAAAGGAGCCAGCACGATCTGAAATTGGCATGTATCATATAAAAAGTGCAAATTCACAGGTTTATTCCAACTGTACTATAATAAAAAAAAATGAGATTTTTAGCAAATAATTGATCAATTCTTTGAGTCACCCCTGCCAACGTTTAGGAGGCCGCATGGCACATGAAATACAGAATATAGTGTAGGACCTCCCTATTAAGATTTGCCGTGACGTTGGCAGGGGTGGCTCAAAGAATTGATCAATTATTTGCTAAAAGTCTCATTTATATTACAGTGCAGTTGGAATAAATCTGTGAATTTGCACTTTTTGTATGGTGCATGCCATTTTCGGATCGTGCTGGCTCCCCTCTCTGCCTATTTATAAGAGCCTAACTGTATTATATGTGCTTGGGTGGTCCGGTACTTATGACACCTAATTTTGCTTTAGTTCAGTCATCCTAATGGAAGGAAGATGTCCTATTCTATTTAAAAGGAGTCTTTTCAGCAGCATAATGTAGAGACTGAGACCCTGATTCCATTGATGTATCACTTACTAGGCTGCTTGCTGCTTTGATAATCTCCTGCTGTTACAACAGAGATTATTATCACTAGAGAATTAATAATTTTGTTGCCATGTAGTCTTTCATATATATGATTGCTATATAATTCTGCCCCCACCGCTGATTGGTAGCTTTCCGCCTATTTCACTATGTACACAGAAGGCTGCCAATAAGTGGTGTGGACTGGCTTATACAGAGCTCAGCATTCAGAGAACTGCTAGATCTGCATCAGATAACAGTGATTTTATCAAAACCGGTTTCTTAGTAAGTTACACATCACTGGAAATGGGGTCTCTGTCCCTACGTTATCCTGTCCTCAGATAGGTAAGCACAGATTCCTAGACCAGCCATTACTCCAGACTTCTCTGCTTCAGTAAAAACCTGCATTTTCCATGAAATAACCACTCCAGAGCATTTTTTTCTCATAACTGTACTTTGTGCGCTGTTCATCTGTTATTTTTTTGGGATATTTATGGAAAACATTGACAGATGAATGTTGCCAAAGAGGCGTGTTCCTAAGTAATTGGATGTTGCCGCCGGTGTGAGTAAGGACACCACTGCTGGCACCAAAGTGTTAATTTCTATAAAAATATTCTATTAGTTACTCACAGAGCGACGAGCCATCGTTGAGTTGTACGACGCAGCGCTCCACAATTGTTTTATGAGCGGGAGGAGCATGAAATAAACCTCTCTACGTCTCTTAGGTTCTTCGGAGTCATGTTATGGTTCGCGTTGGTGGAGGATGGGATACTCTAGAGCATTATCTGGACAAGCATGATCCCTGCAGATGCCAGTTTGTCTGTAAGTATATCTGACAATCCGCACATTTAATGAGCAAGGTTTTCCAATGATCTCGGAGGGTCTTAAAGTCACTTTTTACAAAATTAGACTCCATTGATAATGTACCTGAATTGCAATTGCTAAATTAATACCTTTTAGCCCCCAGGATGGTCTTTCACTTACAGGATTACGCTTAGGTAATCAGTCCCTTCCTGAACAGCTCTTCGCTGTGATTTACCATGGTCAGTTTCTCATAGACTTCTATGGGCTCCACTGAAGTCATTGGAGTCGATAGATTGACCAAGGAATGCTGCTGTAAGGATAACAGATAAACCTAACAGTCATCCAAATGTAACTCCATATGCCCCAAAAATGCCAGTGTGAACTAGGCTTGATAAATATATTCTGAAGAAACGGGGTGTTAGTTTTGATTTCACTTAATGTTCTAGTGTATTACCAGATGTTTATATACTCTTCTTTCCCATCTACAGCCCATCGCGCTCCAGCATCGCGCCCCATAACCTTTTCCCCTCAACGTGGTGCTAACCTCACAGCCACCCGCACTTCCAGCCCTTCCCGAGGCCGTTATTCTGAGGGCTTGCCCAGAAACGTTCAGAACCCAGAACCAAACACTCCGCGGAGATCCGTTCCAAGCCCGGCTGCATCACTGAACAGCACCTCGAAGACCTCAGCGTCTCAGAAAGACCGCCCTGGAATTAACTCATTCAGGTACGTGGCATATCCCATAGGCCATTAATTCACTTGCTATTCATTGAATACAGTTTGCCTGCTGAGCTTAATCACGATGGGTATATTACAAGGAGCGTAAAGACGTCCCCTCGCTGGTTTCCAGTGAACTAATCCAGATCTGTGGTTTGGGACATCTGGAGTATTCTGATCTGCGTTATTCAGTCTAGATGAGTTTGGCAGGTCATCAGTTCGAGATAAACATGTAAATACATGAAATATGGCCAAAAACACATTGCATAATTTATTATTCTCTAATCGCTGATGATTTATCTCCTGGATTGCTCACTATTTTACATGCAGCAGCCGTCATCCAAGAGAAAGCATCAAAATGCTGCAAACACCTTAGAGGAAAGCTGATAAATCCATGCAGATTTCTGATGCATCAACAGAAAGTAAATGGGGACCTCACAAAGACAGAAAGGGGCCCCTGTGCAAGAACAATATATGGGCTCTTTATAGATGCTCTGTTTCACCTGCTATGGAGGTAGAAATGGTCACCCTATGCTCTGAGTCCCCAGGTTGCACCAAAAATATGTCCGCCCCTGTGTGAGCTCTAGAAATAATATTATAATAATAATATTTATTCATTTATATAGCGCTATTAATTCCGTAGCACTTTACATACATTGGCAACACTGTCCCCATTGGGGCTCACAATCTAAGGTCCCAACCTGTATTTTTGTAGTCTGGGAGTAAATCGGAGAACCCAGAGGAAACCCACGCAAACACTGGGAGAACATACAATCTCCTGCAGATGTTGTCCTTGGTGGGATTTGAACCAAGGACCCCAGCGCTGGAAGACTGCAGTGCTAACCACTGAGCCACCGTGCCGCCCTCAAACCATCTACATATACTGGCACTGGATACCTTTTTGAATGAACAAACCTATAACAAAATCTTCAATATATAATGTTGACAGTTTTTTTTTTTTTTTTATTCTTCAAGAATAGAAAAAAAAAAAAGGTACATGACTCTAACTTCCTCAAAGAAAACAGCCTGGGATTACCCTAAATTTACAGTTTTTGTAAAGGTGTAAAACCTTTACAACATGAAACACAATAATCATGAGCAAGCATTAAATAAACCGGCTGGCACTAATATATCTGAATTTCAGGACCTGTTTTGTTGCAGTGAATTCCAATTGGCAGGCCCATCTTTTTTTCTAATACTCTGTTGGGTGGGCATAGCCATACTGGGCAGGGAAAGGTCGGCCTCAAACTTTAGCACACATTTCTTTGAATTGTTACTGTATTCAGATCACTTGTGACTTATAACACAAACACAAAAAGGCATATTTATCAATAATGAAAATATCTGACACACTTAGACTAGACTTTCTGAAAATGCACTAGAGTTGTAAAAGTGGTTTATGCTGTTAAGCCCGCTTTACACGCTGCAATATATCTTACAATGTGTCGGCGGGGTCACGTCGTAAGTGACACACATCCGGCATTGTAAGTACATTGTAGTGTGTGACAGGTACGTGCGATTGCGATTGAATGTTAAAACGTTCATCGCATACACATCGTACCTTTCTCTAGAATTGCATGTCAGATTGTTCATCGTACCCGGGGTAGCACACATTGCAGCGTGTGACACCACGGGGACAATGAACAGATCTTACCTGCCTCCTGCGGCTCCCGGCCCACAATGCGGAAGGAAAGAGGTGGGCAGGATGTTTACGTCTCGCTCAGCTCCGCCCCTCCGCATCTATTGGCCGGCTGCCGCGTGGCGCCGAACGTCCCTCCCACTCCAGGAAGTGGACGTTTGCCGCCCACATCGAGGTCGTGTGGACGGGCAAGTACGTGTGACGGGGGTTAATCGTTTGTGCGGCACGTTCAACAAATTGAACGTGTCACACATACGATGGGGGCGTTGCAAATCGCATACGAGATCGTTTGTGAAATTGCAACGTGTAAAGCAGGCTTCAGACTAGACAGATCTATCAATTGGATCACTTTTGTGCTAGGCAATGGCCCTAGGTCTTTTTTTTTTTTTTTTTTTATGGGAGGTCTATTCCCCCTTGTCTGACAAGATAGAATGAGTGTCTGAAACTTATAACAAATCTGGGGCAAGGCAAAAAAAAAAAAAATACAGGAATTTTTTTTGGCACGAGTTGTGCCAAAATTCTGGCCCATTTAGTTTGATACATTGTCCCAAATATATCTTGCAGGTGCCATGTTTAAAATCCAACCAAAGCTATACTTTTGGGTTGTTTGTTTTTTTTTTAAAAGAGAATAGAAAAGGCTTATAATTGTACAGCAAATGAAGACACAATAGCTTCATTCTATGGATGAAGGTTTAGCAGATTATCCAGATTATTTCGGGGATTGCGGTGACACTCGGAGGCGGATCATACAGTTTCTTTCAGTAACAGCAGTGACGACGCTGTACATGAACTATTCCTGAAAAACACCTTAGTAGTAGCCTTTTTATACCAGGATTAGACCGTGTTCACTCACTGAACTCCAATCTCTACTGTTCCAAAAGCAAATATCCTGCAGCCATAGAATATAAATACTGAAGTTCGAAGGTTTATTCTGAATAATGCTGGATTCTGTAAAGGAACTGCATCGTAAACAGCCCGATCAGCTAACAAAGGATGTTGTGTCTACTCTCTCTACTTGTAAAGTCAGCTGACATCATCCGGCAGGGTCACTCACTGCCGCTCAGAGATCACAAGCTGCCTCCTCCCGTGTACTTATTTATAGGTTATCACTGATTGAAAGGAGAGCACTGTAAATGAAATATAATGGCAGTAAATAGTAGTTCCTCATAGTGACAGTTCTGCCATAAAGCCATTGCCTATCGATACTTATATGCAAGTGGACACGTCTGCTGTTAGGAATTTTCTTTAATTATTAGGTAGCAAAGTATTTCGTTAACAAGAAATTCAAATTGTATTTTACAGCACTGACAACAAAGTATTACTACAAAGAGAATGTGTCATGGAGTAAAATAAGTGTATACTACTGTAATAACAATGTGTATGAAAACCTACTCCAATTCTGCTATTGGGCTTTTTGCCACAAAGAATATATTAATTATATACTGTGTATGCATTATACTGTGAATGTGTGTATTAGTCCTGTCTGTGACAACTAAGCAGGCAGTAGGTAATGTAATATATAGTACAGTGCCTTGAGAAAGTATTCACCCCTTGGTATTTTTTTTGTGTTTTGCAACCTTATAACCTAGAATTTTACTGTGTTTTGGGTTGTTTTTTTTGTTTTTTTTATTTTGTGGACTTGGTTCATGTAAAGAATAAGTTTATATCTGTAAACATTAGGTTATCCTTTTATTGTGAAGCAAACAACAAATAGAGCAAAATAACTAAAAATGTCAGTGTGCATAACTATTCACCCCCCTAAAGTTAGTACCTTGTAGAGCCACCTTTTACGGCAGTGACAGCTGCACGTCGCATTAAATAAGTCTCTATGAGCTTTCCACATCTTGCCACTGGGATTTGTGCCCATTCGTCAAGACAAAACTATGCCAGCTCCTTCAAGTTAGAGGTTTCTTCTGGTGATCAGCAATCTTCAAGATTGTCAATTGGATTAAGGTCTGGGCTTTGACTAGGCTACTCCAATAAATTAAACCTTTCCCCTTAAACCACTCGACTGTTGCTTTACCACTTTTGGGTCATTGTCTCGTTGGAAGGTGAACCTCCGTCCCAGTCTCAAACACTGACGGACTGAAATAGGTTTTGCTTAAGAATATCCCTGTATTTTGCCCTATAGCATCTTCCTGCTGCTGAAAAACATCCCCGCAGCATGATGTTGCCACCACCATGTTTCATTGTGGGGATGATGTTCTTGGGGTGATGTGCTCTGTTGGCTTGGTGCCAAACATAGCATTTACCTTGGTGAAAAAGTTCCATTTTGGTCTCGTCTGACCACAGCACTTTCCATCATACATTTGGGGAGTCTCTCACATGTCTTTTGGCGAAATCAAAACAAGCCTTCCAATTTTTCGCTTTAAATAAAGTCTTTTTTTCTGACCACTCTTCCATAAAAGCCAGCTCTTATGTTGTGTACGGCTTATTGTGGTTGTATGGACAGAAACTCCAATCTCTGCTTGGAAACGATGCATCTGCCTCTGGGTTACCTTTTGGTCTCTGTCATAATGCCCTCCTTGCCCTGGCTGACTGTGTTGGTGGGTGGCCATCTCTTGACAGGTTTGTTGTGCAACTATTGTATGTTCTTTCAATTTGATGATAATGGATTTGATGATGCTCCGAGGGATCATCAGAGATTGGGATATTTCTTTGGAACCCAACCCTGACTTGTTCTTCTCAACAACTTTGCCTCTGACTTGTTTGGAGATCTCCTTGGTCTTCATGGTGTTTGGTTAGTGGTGCCTCTTTCTTCGTGGTGCTTCTTGCTTAGTAGTGTTACAACATATGTGGCTTTTCAGAAAAGGTGTGTATATACTTAGACCATGGGACACTTAGCACGCATGTGGACTTCCTTTTTCTTGCACCAAAAATTTTTAGGGGCTTCATAGCAAAAGGGTAAATACATAATACATATGCACATGGCAACTTTATTTATCATAAATTATTATTTTTTTTATTTTTTTTGCCTGCTTTTCCCACTTCACTTCTCCAACTTAGACTATTTTAATTCTGATGCACCACACACAAATTGGATTACAAAATATTTAAACACAGGTTGTAATGTAACAAAATAGATAAAAAGCCAAGATGGTGAATACTTTCATAAGGCACTGTGTGTGTTTAATAAGGCAGTGGTCTTCTTGGAGGTGTGTCGGGGTCGTTGCAGTAGTCCATGTCCTTAGTCGCCTTGTATGCAGCAAACTGTTTGCTTTCTTGTGCATCATCTTTAAAAGAGACTTCCTTGTGGGACGACAGCCATTCAGACCAATTTGATGCAGTGTGCGGCATATGGTCTGAACACTGACAGGCTGACACCCCCCACCCCTGTAACCTCTGCAGCAATGCTGGCAGCACTTATACGTCTATTTTGAAAAGACAATCTCAGAATATAACGCTGAGCACGTACTTTCAACACTCCACTTCTTTGGTCGACTATTGCAAGGCCTGTTTTCAGTGGAACCTGTCCTGTTAAACTGTGGTATGGTCTTGGCCACCGTACAGCAGTTCAGTTTCAGGCTGTTTGTAATCTTTTTATAGCCTAGGCCATCTTTATGTAGAGCGACAATTCTTTTTTTTTCAGATCCTCTGAGAATTCTTTGCCATGAAGTGCCATGTTGTACATCCAGTGACCAGTATGAGAGAGTGTGTGAGCGATCACATCAAAATTACCACATCTGCTCCTCATTCACACCTGAGACCTTGTCACAATAATGACTCATATGACATTGGGGGACAAAAATGGCTAATTGGGCACAATTTGGCCATTTTCACTTAAGGGTGTACTCTGTTTTGTTGCCAGCGGTTTAGATATTATGGCTGTCTGAGTTATTTAGAGGGCACCAAATTTACACTATTGAACAAGCTGTACACTGACAACTTTACATTGTCTCAAAGTGTCATATCTTGAGTGTTGTCCCCTGAAAAGATATAAGAAAATATTTGCAAAATGTGATTGGTGTGCTCACTTTTGTCATATACTGCATATTTTGTATGTATATAGTGGTGCCATTCCTGCAATACCAACTCTGCTGTTCCCAGTGGATGAGGTCACGTTGTTGTCACGTGACCACTGCAGCCAGTCAGCACCGTTCATTGACTTCAGCCTTTACTATATTTTTAGAGCTGGTGTTTGGCTGCAGCTCACCAGTATTTCATCAGGGCAATCATTAGCTGCTGATGGGCTACAGCGGTCACGTGACGTAACAATATCATATCACCTGCTGGGAACAGCAGAGTCGGCACCACTGGAATGTGGCTGCTGAGGAAGGTGAGTTTACCTTGTTTTTTATGTTCTTGGGCCCTGAATTGCTTAAGCAGGTCTTCTCCTGTAGAGGACACCCCTCTTCTAAACAAGATGGCTGTCCCCATAATCCTGTACAGAAAATAAAATGACAAAATATTTTTTTTTTTAATTTTTCCCACAATTTTAAAAACCTAATTTAAGTAATGCATTTCCATTTGAAGTTGTTGTTTGTAATGAAATTTACATACTTAGATGTAATTTATTTTGTGAGGCCTTTTCTGTGTTTTAGGTTTAGGGGTCGTACACGTTCTTTCAGGCCATAATCATGAGTACATGGTATATATTTTGTATTTCTTATATTTACTGCTTTTGCTGTCTGTTAGATACAGTCAAATTCCTTTATTCCAGAAGAGAACAAAAGAAAATAAGTCCTTTAAAATGGGTTCTCTGCTTCAGAGGATTTCCTTCCATATATTATGTTAAGACGTGTCAATGTATTAAAATGGCTCTCTATTAGCTAAAATGCAGATTTTGTGCTAGGAAGCCTCCATTCTGTCAGTGAAGGATCTGCATTAAATGCACAGTGCATAGATTTTAATAAGTGCCTCATGGAGTCCTGATCATAACAGCCCATCATACAAGTAGGTGTTGTCTGTGGGATTTTCTGTCAAGTGTAATATGCACCCAGAACCACGAGCAGTTCTGGGTGCATATCGCTAATCCCTGCCTAACCGTCCCTGTATACACTAGCATAGATAAAGAGATCTTTAGGGGGCATGCTAACAATGCTATTCATTGCCCAGTGTCATCAACGCTGACGCACGTACCTGTGTCCATTGTCGCCGCCAATGATGCCGGGTTCAGGCTCAGTGCGTATGATCAGAAGTCCCCGCACTTCCGGTCATGCGCACTATGAAGCCGGGTAAATGCGTCCCGGCTTCAGAGAGGTCTAGTGCGCATGACCGGAAGCGCATGGACTTCTGATCATGCGCACTGAGCCTGAACCCGGCGTCATCAATGGTAACAACGGATACAGGTACTCTCATCACCGCTGATGACACTGGGTATTGATTAGCATGTTAGCAAGCCCCTGTGGGCATGCTAACCTGCTAAGAGGGTGGACTAACTGGGGGAACGAACGCCCTTGCGACGAGTCCTGTACTTATTAGCATATCATAAAGTATCTTTAGAAATATGTTTTCTAAAGGTTTCTTTATGTATGCTAAATTGCTGGGACAGTTAGGCAGGGATTAGCAATATGCACCCAGAACTGCTCGTGGTTACCTGACAGGTTTCCTTTAACCCCTTCACGACCAATGACGATCTTTCCGTCATGGATCGTGTGAGGTAATCCCCGCCCCCTGCCGTGGGCAGGTCGCGGCTATCCATGCACATATCAGCTGTTTTCAACAGCTGACATGTGTGCCTACATGTTACGAGTGGAATCGCATACCATCTGCAACATTTAACCGCTTAAATCTCTCTGCCAAAGTCTGGCAGCGAGATATATATATATGCGCGCGGCCATTATTTTTACTTGCCGCCGCCCCCACCGGAAGTCACGTGCGTAATCACGGTGGTTGCCATAGTAGCACAGGGTCATGTGATGACGCCTGTAGCTATCATGAGTCACTTTCGGTTTCACTTGGCCCGGAGCCGAGTGAATCAGGAAGTGATCATATCTGCGGTTTACAGCTCTATAGCTGTGATCTGCAGATAGGGCAGAGCGATCAGATTGCTGATCGCTATAGCCCCCTAGGGGGACTAGTAAAATAAAAAAAAAATTAAAAAAAAGTTTTAAAAAATTTAAAAAAAACCTAAGTTCAAATCACCCCCCTTTCACCCCATTGAAAATTAAAGGGTTAAAAAATAAATAAATATACACATATTTGGTATCGCCGCGTTCAGAAATGCCCGATCTATGGAAATATAAAATCAATTAATCTCATTGGTAAATGGCGTAGCGGCAAAAAAATTCCAAACGCCAAAATTACGTTTTTTGGTCGCCGCAAGTTTTACGCAAAATGCAATAACAGGCGATCAAAACGTAGCATCTGCGCAAAAATGGTACCATTAAAAATGTCAGCTCGAGACGCAAAATATAAGCAGTCACTGAGCCATAGATCCCAAAAATGAGAACGCTACGGATTTTGGAAAATGGCGCAAAACGTACGCCACTTTTATTGGACAAGCTTGTGATTTTTTTAATTTTTTTTAACCTCTTAGATACAAGTAAACCTATACATGTTTGGTGTCTACAAACTCGCACCGACCTCAGGCATCACAGTGACACATCAGTTTTATCATCTAGTGAACACGGTGAATACTGTAAAACATCCCAAAAACTATTGTGCGATCACACTTTATTTGCAGTTTTTCCACATTTGGAATTTTTTTGCCGTTTTCCAGTACACTATATGGTAAAACTTATGGTTTCATTTAAAAGTACAACTCGTCCCGCAAAAAACAAGCCCTCATATGGCAAGATTGACAGAAAAATAAAAGTTACGGCTCTCTGAAAAAGGGGAGCAAAAAACAAAAACGGAAAACGCTCTGGGGCTGAAGGGGTTAAAGAGAGTCTACTAGCAAATGACTGTTGTTACCAAGCACATTTACTCAGAGCATCTTCCCATCTGTGCTTGGTTTGAACAGTCATTTTTGTATTTCTTTATTATTAGATATGTGGGATGCTTATTAGTATTGAATCAGCACTTTAGTTTTTTTTTTTCTCTATATGGTCTTATTTTGTCAGTCCTCTTCTCCAGTTTTATAATTGGGAACACCGATAGACTGACAAGTTCTTATTTGTTTCCATGAGGTGTTGGTTGAAGGAATTTTGCTGTACTAATGTCTCTTATTTCAGGATGGTGCGTGACATTGCATGCTGATTTACATATTTAATGGTTTGTGTTTCACAATAATTAAATCTGTTTTATCTTTGTGTACATTCTATTACTTTTTACTATTACGATTGATGTACTTTTTTACTAAGGGTCTTAATGATGGCCTATTTCTTCTTTTCTTACCCTGTTTACATTCCTTTTTATATTATGCAGCATTTTATATTCATACTTCTCCTATGATTATTCTTCTTCTTTTCTGTTTTAGGCCTCCTCGCCCACGGCGGTATTCTGGCGACAGTGACTCTTCTGCCTCCTCTGTTCAGAGCGCCCCTGGTGGCAGAAAATCATTTGATATATTGAGACCTGGACTTCGTTCTTCTATAACACGTAGTCAGTCTCAGGACAGAGGTCCTACGCCAAGGCGATCACAGGCATCCCAGCCTATCATGCCTGAACGTGGCAGAATTCAAGGTCCGACTGGTCCTCCTAGTCGACGGGCCCGAAGTCAAGGACCTCCATTTAACAAGAAAGCAGTTCTGCTTATTACACGGGACAAAGATGGACAACATTCATATTCAACTCCTGTGACCTCCAAGCCCCCAAACAATCGCGTTCATACAGAACCTCCAAAATCTCATGCACGGAGGCAGTTGGGATATGCACCTGCACCTTTGGATGTTTGTCAGGAGCAACAGATTTATCGTAGTCTTGAGAAAGAGTTCTTGGAAAATTCTCGACTTCTGGGGGCATCTGACCATCCTGGGGGAACACAAGGGGCTTCTTTGTTACTTAGTCCACCTTCCAGCGAGCCAGCTGCTTTAGACTCTGCATACTGTTCCTCTAGCTCTTCTTCTTCCTCCCTCAACTTCTACATCTCTGGGGGAGCAAGGGAGCAAAATGTAGATGGGAATATTGCAGCGCTTCCTCCTACTACCTGGAGAAGACTGCCAGCCTTGTCCAGCTCTTCCGATGACAGTTCATGCCCACCTGCTGCTGAAGACCTCCAGGAGGAAGTAGAGCCAGAGGAGGCCTGTGTAGTCCCTGAGGGAGCTGCTGGATCCAGTGAAGTGGTGTTAAGACCCAAAAAAACATTAAAAAGACCAGACCGAATCCCTTCTATCTATAAACTTAAACTTCGGCCAAAGATCCGGCCACGAGCAGATAACCAACCAGATAAGTCACCGTCACGCATTCCCACTCCTCTTAACTACAGAACTGCAAGTTCTCCACCTAAATCTGCGCCTGCCAGGCGTTCTTGGAGAGCCCTGCAAGCAGTTTTCTTCTCTGATTCTGGAGTACAAGCAGATTAATCCCTATGGGTGAGCCGGATATGGTGGATTAGCCCGTTTCATTGATGCTTTAGTAAGGAGTTAGTTCTGGACTTCTCCTGAAATCAAGCATGCCATGTCATAAGCCATATCTAGGATGGCGCTCCACTTTGCACTTGATTGGCCGTACAATCAGATTTGTAAACTCCTAGGTTAGAATATATAATATTGCAGCATGTGCATTTTCGGGTGGCTGCTATACAGCAATACTGAGCAGGGAAATGGTGTAAAGCCTAATATAACTGCAATTTACTGCCAAGAGGCAGTTTATTATATTCACTTTTAAGGTTATATATTTTTACATAATTTTTATTGTCCTGTCGGATCAGTTTAACCCTAAAAATGTTTTAAAACGTGATCAGGACAGGTTCTAGTATGTTGGAATTACCATGTTTGCTATTTAATTCTGTTCATGTCCGATGTGGTACAGTATCACAGACCTATATTATAACTAGGCACCACAATCACTACTATCATTACTTTCCTTCTCAGGACAGTATTTGGCAGATTTGCACATGTCATATCCATGTTTGAGATGAATTCTATGGATTTGTTGCAGAAAACTTGTTCTGTTCATCAAAATGGAGTTATTTCTGTGGCAAACATATGGAAGCATATACAGTATGTCTGCACCAAATCTACTGTGTAAATAGAGCCTTATGGTTTCTCTCCAGGAGAGGGCCTTTTTTGTAGTTTCATTGAACTGAACAACTGTTTTTAATTTTTTAATTTTTTTTTATTCTTTCTTTTAAAATATCACAATAAGAACAAATTAATTTCCCACAAGAAGTGATCCGCATAGTAGGATTTCCATAGAGGCCCTCGTAAAGTGTTTCTATTGTCTATGGCAAACAATTGTATGCATTCAATCGGGTTCTTATTTTAAATACTATTCCTCTTGGCTAAGAGTTTTCAACTTTTTTTAATAAAACAATAGATAGCAAGTTCCCTTTTTATTACCTCCTATTCCCCCCCTAATTTTTTTTCTACTCCATTTTTCAGCATCCAGTTTGTTGCTAGTATTAAAACTAAGGGTCTGATTCATTAAGCAGTGTGAGCCAAAACCTTAGAACTAATCATTTTGTAGTTGCCAACATGTTTTGCAACATTTGTTCCTTTTTATATCAATGCCGTCAAGTTTTTGAAGACTAAGCGGTGATTAGTGAGGGGAGCGTAATGAAGCTTGATGTGACAAATTAATCATTAATATAGTGGAACCTCGCTTAACGAGTAACCCACTTAACGAGAATTTCGCTTAACAAGCAAAGCTTTATGTAAATTTGTAACCCAGTTTACGAGAAAGCTTTGCTGTACAAGCAAAATCCTCACCGCACACACTTCCGGTTCCGTACATCCACTGCTCTCTGACCCGCACTTGCAGTCCACACAAACACACACATGTACGCACAAACACACACAAACACACACGCACACATACAGTATTATGCTCACCTTACCTTCCGTTCCATCCCCGGTCTCATGGTTCTTGTAGTCCTCCGGCTCATTGCGACGTCCTCGGGGCGAACTACAAGACCCAGGAGGCTGGCGTTGGAACGGAAGGTAAGGTGAGCAGAGCATAATATGTGTACCTTCAGTTCCATCGCCGGTCTCCTGGGTCCTGTAGTTCGCCGCTCCACTCCAGGTTGTGCATCGGCAACCATAGCGACGAAGCAGGAACTTCCTCTGTCACCGCTACTCAAAGGCAGCGCGCTGGCCAATCGGAGGCAAGCGGCTCCTGCCTTTGACGTCAGCGCTCTGGCAGCGGAAGTTCCTTCTTCATCGTTATGGTAACCAGATACACAGCCCGTACCGGAGAACAGCAAGTCCCAGGAGACCGGCAATGGAACGGAAGGTAAGGTGAGCGTAATATATGTGTGTGTGTGTGTGTGTGTGTTTGTACATGTGTGGAATGACACAATAGGGGACATGAATGGGACATTTAACAAGTTGTGGAACGAATCGTCTGCATTGCAATGATTTCCTATGGGAAATCTTGCTGTGCTGAACGAGTAACTTGGTTAACAAGCACAGTCCTAGAACGGATTGTTCTCGTTAACCAAGGTTCCAATGTACACAAAAGTGGCATAAGTTACGACAGGCTTGTACTCCAGGTCCTGACTGGGGCAAAGGCAAATGAAAGATACCGTTTAATGAATTTGCTGCTAGGACACCTAAAATTAGGTCTGGCGTAATAAACATCCATCTTGTTGAATTGGCCCCTATGGCCTCCTTCACATGTTCGTGTTTCCGGTATGAGTGGTATGCGTTTTTTTCACGGATACCACACGTACCTATTCTGCCACTATGAGAACAGCATAACATGGGGTCAGAGACCCTGATTCCAATAATGTGTCACTTACTGGGCTGTTTAGTGTAGTTTTGATAGAATCAATGTTTTATCAGCAGTAGATTATCATTACAGGGCTACTTGGCTTGCTGCCAGGCAGTCCAGCATACTCATCATAAGCTCTGTATAACTGCTAGATCTGCAGCAGAGAAAACATTGATTTTTATCAAACAGCTCAGTAAAGGCCGCTTTACACGCTGCGATCTCGCTAGCGAGATCGCTAGCGAGCGTACACGCCCCCATCGGTTGTGCGTCACGGGCAAATTGCTGCCCGTGGTGCACAACATTGCTCGGACCCGTCACACTACCTGCCTAGCGACGTCGCTGTGACCGACGAACCACCTCCTTTCTAAGGGGGCGTTTCGTTCGGCGTCACAGCGACGTCACTAAGCGGCCGCCCAATAGAAGCGGAGGGGCGGAGATGAGCGGGATGAACATCCCGCCCACCACCTTCCTTCCTTATTGCGGGTGGCCGCAGGTACGGTGAGGTTCCTCGTTCCTGCGGTGTCACACATAGCGATGTGTGCTGCCGCAGGAACGACGAACATCGTACCTGCAACAGCAACGAAATTTGGGAAATGGTCAGTGTGTCAACGATAAGGTGAGTATTTTTGATCGTTAGCGGTCGCTCGTACGTGTCACGCTCAATGACGTCACTAACGAGAACGGATGTGCTCACGAATTCCGTGACCCTAACAACATCGCGTTAGCGATGTCATTGCGTGTAAAGCTATGTAAGGGGAATACATGAAATAGCAGAAACTGCTGTGTGAATACTGACTTGAAAAATCCAATAGCTATATGTAAGAGTGAAAATGTGAAAAATGGAATCTGCATTACTGCCATGAACATATGAATCAAGAGAAATTTAGCTACTGAATTGATCAATGCAATAGAGCCCCAACACTACGCCAAAGTATTTCTCTACGTTGGGGTCCCTAGCTTGTGTGTCCTCTCATGCAGTTAAAAAACTTACCGTGTATGCGAAGCTGAGACCCAGGCTATTTATGCGTATGATATGGATTGGCAATAGGTGTGGTTGGGGAGGGTTCACAAACGAAAAACTACTAACAAATAAGAAATAACGTTTGGAACACCATTCTAAGTCTGAACTGGGTGCAAAAACCTAAAAAACATCACTATGGGGAGATAAGGTATGCACACCAGTGACTATGTAAGGGGAATACATGAAATAGCAGAAACTGCTGTGTGAATACTGACTTGAAAAATCCAATAGCTATATGCAAGAGTGAATGTGAAAAATGGAATCTGCATTACTGCCATGAACATATGAATCAAGAGAAATTTAGCTACTGAATTGATCAATGCAATAGAGCACCAACACTACGCCAAAGTATTTCTCTACGTTGGGGTCCCTAGCTTGTGTGTGTCCTCTCATGCAGTTTCTTATTTGTTAGTAGTTTTTCGTTTGTGAACCCTCCCCAACCACACCTATTGCCAATCCATATCATACGCATAAATAGCCTGGGTCTCAGCTTCCCATACACGGTAAGTTTTTTAACTGCATGAGAGGACACACACAAGCTAGGGACCCCAACGTAGAGAAATACTTTGGCGTAGTGTTGGGGCTCTATTGCATTGATCAATTCAGTAGCTAAATTTCTCTTGATTCATATGTTCATGGCAGTAATGCAGATTCCATTTTTCACATTTTCACTCTTACATATAGCTATTGGATTTTTCAAGTCAGTATTCACACAGCAGTTTCTGCTATTTCATGTATTCCCCTTACATAGTCACTGGTGTGCATACCTTATCTCCCCATAGTGATGTTTTTTAGGTTTTTGCACCCAGTTCAGACTTAGAATGGTGTTCCAAACGTTATTTCTTATTTTTTAATTGCGTGTAAAGCGGCCTTTAGTGACACATCGTTGGAATCGGGGTCTCTGTCTCTACATTATGCTGCTCTCTGCTAAAGTAGCAAAAACCTAGTGACAGATTCCTTTTAAAACCGCCGGATGCTGCTCACGTCTTTGTTTTTACACGTGCCTTCCTCATTCACGATAATCATGCACCCAAAGACTTTTTCATTCTATTTTCTACAAATAAGGATTCCGTGTAATCCTCTTTTAATCTGAAAGAAACTAAGAGGTTTTGGGGCTCTACGGCGACTTGTCACATGATATAGAAATCGCAGTGCCGAATTGCGTCATCTCATCTAATGATTTCCTTTGTTGTATCAGTCGCAGAAGGTCACAAAGCTACAGTCCATAAATGTTTTCCAAATGTGTTGAATTTTCTATTGCAGGTCTCCCAGTTGGGCACAACCTTCTCGCTATAGTCTTCAATACAAATTTTATGCAACTTTGTCTTGTCTCTCACCTAACAGAATAGCAGCGCTAAAAGTCGCGCTACAGCAATCTATCGGCTGCTGGCACGTGACACATGGTGCTTTATATTGATGACCTATTCTAAAGTTCCCTTTTAAAAACTCCCCAATATCCTGCTTCTCTTCTTTTTTCAACTGGCTTTGTGATTAAAAAAAACCTAGGACTTTTAGCAAATGTTCCTACTTGTCGTCATACTGTACTTAGTTAATTTGCCGAAACGAAAATACACCTAAGGCTGCATGCACACGTTTTTTTGGTGCAGCTTTGTTGTTAGAAAGTTCTCACTTTTGACTTCCCAGCAAAGTCTATGAGAATTAAGATTTGTTGTGAGCATGTTGCAGTTTTTTTTTTTTTTGTCTGCAGCGTGTCACAAATTTCTGACAAACTGCAGCATGTCAATTCTTTTTGCGTTTTGTCCCTGCGTTTCTCACTAGTGATGGGAGGTCTCGCAAATCAATCTCCGCTGAATCTGGGTCTGTGCTGGATTGATCCCTGCTATCTGGCCGGATAATCTATGGAGACCAGAATCCGGCACAAAAGGGTAGGAGCAAGCACTTCATACTTAACGATTCACCAGGGCGGCTGTCACACTGCTCCCGCGGCCATTCATTCACTTCCTGAGCTGCTGATTACCTTTATTGAATATGCACTGCTTTACCCGCCTACCGGCGTCTGTGATTGGTTGCAGTCAGGTGCGCCCCTACGCTGAGTGACAGCGTGTCTGACACTTCCAATCACAGACCCGGTCTGCGTGTCTATCGCACAGTAAAACTAGATAAATAAAATTGGCGTAGGTTCCCTCCATGTTATGATACCCAGCACAGATACAGCATACAGGTACAGGCTGCAGCCGTCAGCCATGCGCTTATTTTGGCTGTGTATCAAAATAGGAGGAACGGCATGTGGCTTTTTTTTTAAATTTATGATTGAAATAAATGATTTTAACCGGCGTGCAGTTCCCGCCCCCCCCCCCACCATCACTAATCTGTAAGTAAAAAGAAATAAACACAAAATCCTTTATTTTGAATAAAAGACAAAAAACATCCTTTTTCACTGCTGTTAACCCCCAAAACACCCCTGCAGGGCCGACTTAATCCACATGAGGTCCCACGACGATTCAAGCACTACTACATCTGAATTCACACCGAAAGGCCATAGAACATGGGCGTTCTTTGTGAGGTTCAGGCAGAGACTGAGTGAGCCGCACGATGAGCGGTGACGTCACTCAGGTTAGCCGTGGTCGCAGCTGAAGGTTCCCACGGTCTTCCACCTGTGACTGCAGGTAACTCGACCTCAGGTGAGTTCAGTGACCTTACCTGAGCTCACTGAGGTCCCCTGAGGGACTTCTGATTTCAGCATTTATCAGTGCACTGGAAGATTTCTTCTTTTTCAGGAAATGCCAGTCTGAATGAGCTTCATTTGTTACAATGCTAAGAAACACCATTGCACTGTTAAGAGTGTGTGCACAATACATCTTTTTCAGACCGGTTTGCTTCGTTTTACGTCTTTCCAGCTTCTTTTAACAACTTCATGTTTGTAAAGAAGTGGCCTGACTATTCTTCAGCTGTTTACTATTTTCCGCATACAAGTATAAAAAAAACTGCTGGCTGCAAAGCCACAACGAGCCACAACAACCAAAAAGACCCTTCAGGAAAAAACACTAACATTCGCCTGAAGCATCTTTCTCTTGTAAAACTGGACAGGTTACCCCTGCATCTTAAAGATGTGATGTGCACATACTCTAGCACAGTTACTGCCCTAATACGGTGTCAAGTAACAGACCGAGACCTTATTTTTTATTTTTTTTAATTTAAATCGTGGTAATATTTATATAAATATTACTAGAAACTATATAATATTTAATGTAACCTTGTGAAGTGCAGAACAAAACGCTATTAAATGTTACTTTCTCAGGAATCCGGGTCCAAATAGCAGGAAGAATGTTAAATGTGTCCAGAAGAAAATGCTGATATATATCTTTTTTTTTTTTTTTTTCCTTTTTTCTTTTTTTTTTTTTTTTTATTTCTTTTCTTTTAATTTTGCATCGTATCTACTGAATTTTTGAATTTTTCCCTCTCCTGAGGCTTATGGGATATGTTGTAGAGTATAATTTTGTAATGGAAATATCTTGAACAAGGCTACGTTGAGTAAGGAGATGCAGAGTTTTATTATATAGCTGTAAATTGTTAATTTACACGCAACATAAATCAGTAATATAGGTATGACAAATGTTTCCTTGCCACCTATAGTAATCGTGGCGGGTTTAATCTTCGTTTGTGCTCTCCTTGCCTACGTACCTATTTGAACCAAACCATAAAGGTGTTTTTTTTTTTTTTTTTTTTGTTTTTTTTTTTTAGCCCTTGATACTTGTGGAAATATTATTCGATTTATATATCAGAAAAATAGGAATTGAATTTTGTAGGGCAGTAGGCATAAAAGATTATAGGAATTGTGTTTTTTTTCTTTTAATTAACATTAGCTGAAGTTCAAGCTGAAAGGATAGATTAGCTTGTCAATCCAGAGGTGAGGTTCACGCTGAGCTTGGGCTTTATTTTGGGCACTCATTTAAGAAGAATTTACTTGCTACAAAAAATTAAGTTTAACTAAATACCTTGTAAAAACACATCCCTCAGCTCCTCTGATTTTGCAGCTCATTACCTTTTTACACTGCGTTGTTCCATTGCAGAGATATTCTATTAGGTTATTGTGTAACACATTATGTGAAATCTCTACTTTGCAGTTCACCTGGGCATTTCTTCACGGTCTTCTTTGGGACGGCATGGGCCTTTTCACCCCTTCCTCCGAGACTCTGCCAATCTATCAGTCTCAAATGCTACTGAGCTGTGATTGGCAGCATTTGCAAGGGAGAGGTAAAAACAGACGTCCCAAGAGGAGCTCGTGAAGAAATGCCCAATTGGACTACAAGGCAGAGATTTCACATAGTGCGCTCCAAAAGAATTAAATATAAATATCTCTCCGATGGCGCAATACACCAAAAAACAGAATGGAGCGATAGAATCGGGGGAGCGCTCAGATTTTTCAAAGTATTTTTACTAATTTTTTTTTCAGCAAATGACAGGTCCTCCTGTAAAGCCGATCTGGCAACTGATTTCCCCACACAAATGGATATCTCTTAAATTTACAGAGGCTAGTGTGGTTACTTAATACATGTCACATTGGCTTTACTGAAATTAAAATAAGAATTTTATGAGTCCAGTCAAAGCTGGACTCCTAAAATGCTAATTTTAATTCTAGTGAGATAAAATCTCAAAAAGCATTTATATAGCTTGCATTTTCAAAGTAAATACACCAACTTATTTTCTAAAAAAAAATGTTTCTGAAAAAAAGTTAAGAATTTGCTGATCATAAAGCCCAAAACATGGCATGAATCTGGCCTTACTTTATGCTGACATAATGGGATATATTACGCAAAGCACTTGAAAGAAAGTATTAGGAGCAATAAGGGATATGGGATTTTCTAAGATAGTATGATCCGTATGATAAGGGGGTAGGCTATTTTAATTTCAAATGTATTAAATAAGTGTACTTAAAAGTATTGAAAAAAAAGTTGTTCCTGGGAATCTCGTGGTACGATACAACAACTGTTGTGTAATTCATTGCTACATTATCTGATTTTTCCAGCCATTCTAGACCAATAACAGCCACCCATAACTACTTGCTGATGATCTGCTGACAGCGGTCATGTTTCCTGACCCCTTTATATCTGCATTGAAGTGGGTTATCAAGGTCATGAAGTTCTGCAACCATTGCTGGAACAGGAGTGATATCTGCCCGTCATGTTTTCTTATCGTTGTCGCAGAGCAAAAGTATATAGATCCAGAATACCGTGCTTCAGAAGTACATTTATCCATCACTGATGCAGCAGATCAATGCGAAGTAAGGTTCAGGGTGATATAACCTCCAGTTTGCATAAAATATCTGTATATAATATTGCAATATTTAAACATATTATTCAGCTTCAAAGCAATCACTATTATCCACATGGAGTGGTTCAATGCATGTCATGTGTTTATTCTAAAGACCCCCTTATGTCAACTGGATGATGTGACTTTGGGGGCCAAGAAGAGGATATTTTCATTATTCTTCAACAGTTTACCTGCTGACAAGATGTACTTCTTACCAACATCCATGTCCATTTACTGTGGAGCACTCGGACCTCAAGTTGCTCGTCCATATATAACAATGGCACCTGTTGGCCAGCTTGAAACTGACAGAAAATCCTAACCAAAAAGTGTTCCTTCTGATAAACGAAGCCATTCACTTGTTGAGATCGACTGTTTGCAGAATGCTTTTCTAGAGTTGATGATTTACTTTGTGTAATTCTGGTGCTTTTTATCCCTTCCTTGCTCGATAATCTAATGTAGTATCACTGTGCACTTGGCCAGCTTTGACCAAACAGGAATGAACTTGACTGAAAGTATCAGATCCTAAATCAGGCACCTCTGAGCCTCTGCAGGTGTAGCTTAGGTGTGGCATATCCGCTGGGTCCCCACCCTATTCCTTTCTGATGAAATTCCAGGTATGAGATATAATATTGTCAAAACAATATTGTCTAGAATGAGTAGTGAATATTCAGCGACTGCTGATGATCAGGAGAGCAGGATTCAGAATAAGCGAGAGAATAATGGCATGTTATGAGGAGTCTGCGTGCGTGCACTGAATCCTCAAATGGTATGTGTTCAGGTGTGTATCCAAGAATGGCTGCTGACAAGTATGTTATACAGAGGTATGGTGTCTACTGTAATATTCTTGCTGCTGATTAAATATTTTGGGAAATTTTGTTGTCGTTCTTTGTGCCTTGACTACTGATAAACCATATACACATACTATGCTAAATCTGACGTGCTTTACCTTACATGACACAGTCCAGGTTCATGAATGGGCATCTCTGGCTACAAATGATATAGACTCTTTTTGAAAGTTAAAACTGTCTTTAGGCTAAGTTCGCACGTACCTGCTGAAATTTCTGCAGCGATTTGACAGCACATGTGCGCTTCAAATCACTGCAGAAATACTGCGTAATGGATGCAGTGTTTCAGCAGAATAAATGCTGAATTCATGCGCTTGGGATGCTGCCTCCACCATAGACAGTGGGAGCAGCATCCAAAGCGCACAAATTAATTGACATTCTTTTTTGTATGCACGGATTTGGGTTAAAATTTTGGCATCCTAATCGCTGCGTTCAAAAAAAGCATCGTGCGTACGTCTCATGCACAATCTACATTGATTGTGCAGGGGACGCATGCAGTTACGCTGCAGTGCTATATGCAGCGTAAATGCATGCAATTACGCAACGTGCACACGAGCCCTTAAAGAGACTTCGGTTAAAGAAAAGCCCTTGTGACAATCTATGAGCACCATGATGTAGGGGCAGAGATCCAGTGATGTATCACTTAAGTGCTGCAGTTTTGAAGAAAAACTTTATCTGCTTCAGTTCTAGCAGTTCTCTAACCCCATCCACACCACTGATTGTCAGGTTTCTCCTATGCATAGTATACACAGAAAGCTGCTACTCTGGTGGGGCATGGTTGGACTACTTTGCAGCAGGCCAAGTAATCCTCTAGTGTAGTTTTTATAAAATTATTGTTTTATCACGTGATTATCACTAAACAGACTGGAATCAGGGCCTCTGCGCCATCTTGCTGCTCACAGATTAGGTAGCAAAACCCTATTGCCAGGTTCCCTTTCAGAGAGGTTTTCTGGTCTAAAATGACAAGTCTATAGTCACTCTGTGACTGCAAATTTATCAATCCTCATAATCTACGCACTGTGAAGATTCCTTGAGGTCAGAGCAGAGAATGGAGGTCACGTAGCTACAGATATGCAAAATGCATACTCCAGACCAGAATCTTACCAGACCATTTCTGGGGCGCTCAATGCAAATATTTTGAACAAGGCTGCACCCACTACTCAGGTTCTAGCCAAGAGTATGCATACTTGGTATCACGTGATCACCATTCCCAACTCTGACACCAGAGAATCCTTACAGCGCACAGTATGCGATGTTAGAATTCATAAGTCTGTGGTCACCAAGTGACTGCAGACTTGTCATTTTCGACCAGACATTCCCTTTAAGTGTAAAGTCTCTCAGCTTAGCTGAAAGATGTCTGTTATATTATCCGTAATGGTGGGCGGGAGGCATTTCACATGCTAGCCAGCTACTAGCCTGTATGCAATTAGACATCGGCATGAGATCATCAGACCCATTGTCAGACCATATGCAGGTGCAGTGAACCCTTGGTTCCTTCTGATAACATGACCATGCTAGGCCTCATGTGGCTCAAGTGTGTCAGCAGTAGAGTTGAGCGCGGTTCGAGGTTCTCCAGTTCGCGGCTCGAGTGATTTTGGGGGCTGTTCTAGATCGAACTAGAACTCGAGCTTTTTGCTAAAGCTCAATAGTTCTAGATACGTTCGAGAACGGTTCTAGCAGCAAAAGGACAAGCTAATTACTAGCTGGCTTTCCGCTGTAATAGTGTAAGTCACTCTGTGACTCCTACTATTATGAAATTTCAGCGTATAGTGTGCGGGAACAGCGCATTCAGATCACTTCTGTTTGGATAATGGCGATCGCCATTTTTTTTTCCTTGTCTTCCTTCCCTAAGCGTGCGCGTGTAGTGGGGCGGGCCAGCATGTCAGCCAATCCCAGAAGACACACACACAGCTAAGTGGACTTTTAGCCAGAGAAGCAACGGCATGTGTGATAGGATGTCCATGTCACATGTCCCTGCATTATAAAAACGGGTATCTGCCCGTCCGGACGCCATTGTCTCTTCTCAGTCTGGGTGTCAGTCACCGCTGGAATAGCTCCTGTCTCCAATACTGCTGTGTACGCTCTATACACAGCGCTATACAGAATAGGGATAGAAGTTTCTTTCAGCCCTTGTAAGGGCTAATACAGGCAGGGTCAGAGCCATAGGTGACAGTCAGGTCCGTGAAAACAGATTTTAACAGCTACACAAGATGACAGCGTCTGTGTAGCTAAGGTCAGGGATTTCCTCGCTACATTTCCCCATTAGGAGGGATAGAAAGGGAGGCTTCCTTTCTTCTACCCAGACCCACAACCCTGCCACTGTACCCTCCTGCCCTTTGCTAGTATAATGGCTTAGTAACAATAAGTTTGAGTGTGCAAACTTAGTGGCATCCTAAAAGTGGCTGTTGGACTTCCATTAGTGTCCCACTGGTGCAAATCTATGTGCAGCACCTCTGCATTGCACACTCCTGCTCTGTTTTTAATAAGCTATAATAATAGCAAAAAATGCTGACATTTAGTGGCATACAAGAAGTGGCTGTTGTACTCCATTAGTGTCCCACTGGTGCCAAGCTATTTATAGCACCTCTGCATGACACCCTCCTGCTCTGTTTTTAATAAAGCTATAATAATAGCAAAAATGCTGACATTTAGTGGCATACAAGAAGTGGCTGTTGGACTTCCATTAGTGTCCCACTATTGCAAATCTATTTCCAGCACCTCTGCATTGCACACTCAGACTCATTGTTACTAAGCCATTATACTTGCAAACATTGAGTAAACTTAGTGGCATCCTAAAAGTGGCTGTTGGACTTCCATTAGTGTCCCACTGGTGAAAAGCTATTTGCAGCACCTCTGCATGACACCCTCATGCACATTTTGCTACCCTAATTTTATAGCAAACTCAGGGAATTCCTTGCTGCATTTGATCATTTGGAGGGATAGAAAGTGAGGCTTCCTTTACTGTCCTGGTACCCACAGAACACGGCCACTGTACCCACCTGTCCACTTTTGCCACGCTATTTAATTTGCCCAAAGAGCTGACTCTTTTTCTGCCTTCCTAAAATTGTCTGTAATACTAAGTTAGTGTTCCTTTGCTGCCAAGCAAGGTACAACACATGTGCATTCTACACTCCTTTCCATTTCTGGAATGCAATTATTAACTGCAGGTAGTCCAGCCAATCTGTGACGAAGGTGCAGGTGTGGATGTAATGTAGCCTGTATCCAATGTTGGTTTTCTCGATGTCTGACAGCTCAACAATACCATCTGTTTCCACTTCCAAAACAAGTGATGACCTGCCAATCACACTCCCTGTTGCGTGAAAAGGGGTGGAAGTTCAGTGTGAAAAACCATGTCAGACTGCTGTCCCCACAGTCAGAGGATGAAGAGCACGCAGATGCACTTGATGGGGCAAGCGGTGGTTGCACAGGCACGCTAGGCCGCATTGTAGCACAGTGAAATTCACATTGCGACTTATGCTTCATTTTAAGTCGTGTACAGGGTGGGCTCCCCAGTATGCAGCAAAACCAGGCAACAGGAAAAGGACTCTAGTCAGTTGGGTTGATAAATGATTGTTTAACTTTACCAAAACAAACAATAAGAACCATGCATACAATTTAAATAATTGAACAATCTATTCTGTTGCCTACTACCTGCTAATCCCTCTGCGTAGCAGTAATTGTGTGTGTGTGTGTGTGTGTGTGTGCGCGCGTGTGTGCGTGTGCGAACATGACTTACCAGTGGCGCATCACAAGAGCTTCCCAGTTATCTACCTAAACATAGACAAAACACATTACCCCCCCTGAATACCCTTGTTAGCTGAAGCCTCACAGATAAGGCAGATGATAACAGTGTGAATGCAAACCACACAGCTCTGCAACACAGTCATGGAAATCTTGAAAATCAACAGTCAATGCAAACATGTGTCGCTGTCCCTCTATGATTTAAACTGTACGTGACAATTTGACAGTGCAGAGGCAGCAAGTCTTATTGTCTATAAATAGTCGGCCTACCCAAAACAGATATGTGTTTTGCTAATAAAACAAAGTGTTGCGTGCCCGCATTATTGTCTGGGCACAGCCTTCCGTACCCGGGTACTGTGATGTCCAGTTGCCAGAAATACAGACTTTACGCTCCTCTCACGGTATGCAGTATAGACAGCACCGTAAGAATGTTGGTCTGTGGCACAGGATGCTGCTCACTGGCGTTACGGTACTCCTCACCAAACTCCAAAATGACTCCCCTCACAATTGAACAAAGTGTTTCCGCGGTGGCTCCTTGCTGTAACACACACCTTTAGCTTTTCCTTCTGTTCATAGACAGCATCTCCAAGTCCACACCCGAAGAGCAATTTCTCCTCCACGTCTAAGTGTGGAGAGGTAGCTAGTGCGCATGCGTGTGCCGATTTACCCCAGCCGCAGCCTAACTACAGTGTTTCGCCTAGTGAGTATGCTCAGCCTGACTGTGCCATTCCTAAGGCTAAGTCTTCATTTCGGGATACAGCGCATGCTCCCACACTTAGTGCGAAAAGCCTCTTTGCACAGGTACTTGCACTCCGTGCTGGGTCTAAGTCCTGTTTTGTGCCTAGACACCATGCTAAAGCTGATAGTCTTTTTTCAGAGACTGTATTTCATGCTACTGAGCATGCTCAGGCACTTACTGCATCAGAGACTAGGTCCGGTAATGAACTCTTTGGCCCTGCCCCTGATGTGGGGGGCCCATATAGACCACAGGGCATCAGGTGTCCTGACGATGTGGCCAGGCCACTCCCAAATGGCTTGCAGAGGCCCGCCCCTATGACTGGTGACTGGTGAGGTGTTTGTGTCGTGGCAGCCATGAGGTCATTATTGAAGTTGCGCTTCCAAATAGGACGCTAGTTATGCCACTCATGACGTGTCACTCTGCTTTTGTCTCCAGGAGGTGCATTGTGGTCCACCCTGGTTTGGGGCGGACCCAGGTTATAAAACGGGCTGGAGCCAACAAGGAGGTGCGCAGTCTTCTATTATGCTCCGAAAGAGCACACCTCCATGTGTTGAACCCATTGCGGCTTTAGGCCAGAGGTAGGCAGGGATAGGGCGTCGATGCATGCCGCCACCACAGTTGGTAACGCAGAACGGTTAAGACCAGCTCCTGTCCTACCAGTCCTGCTTGTGCAGCCCGGTGGCATTAACAGGCCTGCTGCTGCTGATGCGCCTGCTGTCCACAGGTGTGGCCCCAATGCACACGGTCAGCGTACTCAATGGCCCCTGTGATGTTAACAGGGAGTTCCTGGGCTGAGTGGGCGTGTGGACCCTGTGACGCTAACAGGGCTCCCAGTCTCCAGATCCGAGTGGCGTCTAACTCGGTTCAGGCTACTATTAGTTTCATAGCCACACAGCTCTGTATCCTCCACCTAACCTTCCAGTTGCCAACCTCTCCTTTTCCATCTGGGAGCACGGTGGACACTGACTGCTGATGGGGATATATACCTTTTTCTTTCTTTTCTTATTAATTTTCGTTATATAGCGGTAACATAGTATATACCACCTTATCCAAATCTGCCAGTCCCACCGTAACAGATGGTGTTTCTTCAGCAAATGTTACTTTTGCTTAACCACCAAACCCACGGACAAAAACTTTTTTCCCCTTTCCAACACACCTGTTCCCCTTTCCACCAGCATTTGTCCTTTTTCAACTCATTTTGTATATGACCAAAAGTGCAACTCTGCAGGGACACCGTACTCAATGCCATCTCAGCACAGCAGCCAGCCCTCGGTCCCTCAGATGTGGACAAGTAAAAGACCATTTCCTCCTATCCATGACAAAGCGTTGAGATTCACTCTGTGCAGCACTGGTGTTTAGTGGAAAAGCAGATCTAAGATTGCGTACCACCTTCTGCAGATACTCCTGTATACGTGCGTCCCTTTCTATGGCAGTTCGTTCAATTTTGTCTTGTACCGGGGATCTAACAGTGTGGCAACTCAGTAGTTAGCATTACTTCGAATTCGTACAATCCGAGGGTCATGTTGTAGGTAGTGCAGCAAGAAGGCGCTCATGTGTCTTGTGCATCCAGGAGGACCAAGTCCTTGGTGTGTTGGTGGCAGAGAGGTGAGAATCGTGCCTCCTTCCTCTGCCCTCTCCCCCCAACCTCGCACAACCGAAATGTGAGCAAGCTCTCACTCATCTGCTGAGTCTTCCATGCCCATCGCCAGTTCGTCCTCCATTTCTTCATGGGCTCCTGCACCTTCCTCAACACTTTTTGCTGATACTATGCGCCCTTGTTAATCCCTTTCCCCCACCATGACTGCCGCCTAGGTGCCGCTGACCATCTGGACCTCGTAGATCTTGTTATCCCTTCCGCATATGACTCCTCCTGTACTTTCTCCCCTTCCTCTTGTCCCAACACCTGACTCCGAATAATGCTTACAGTGTGCTCCATCATGTAGATGACCAGAATTGTTACGCTGAGAATGGCATTGCCAGTGCTAAACATCTTCGTCGACATTTGTAAACTGTGTAGAAGGGTGCATAGGTCCTTGATCTGACACCACTCCAGCAGCGTGATCTGCACCACCTCTGGATCAAGTTAGGCCAGGCTATATGTCATAATGTATTGCAGCAGGGTTCGGCGGTGCTGCCACAAACGCTGCAACATGTGCAGATTCAAATTCCTGCGTGTCGGCACATCGCATTTCAGGCGTTTAACCACCAGACCTAAAGACTTCTGGAGCGACGAAAGCTGTTGAGCTGCTGTGTGCGAACGATGGAAGTGAGCACATAGCGAGCGTACCCGCTGCACAAGGCCATGTAGGCCGGGATGGTGTTTTAAAAATTGCTGGAGAATTAGATTCAACACGTGAGCCACACAAGGCACGTGTGTCACATTGTCACGGCGAAGGGCCGCACCCATGTTTACATCATTGTCACACCCGGCCTTCCCTGGGTTGCTGGTTGAGTGGAGACAACCATTGATGAAACTTGGTCTCCAGAGCTAACCGTCCTCAACTTCTCAGCGGTGTGACTCACATTTCCCATACATTTCAAAGTAAACATTTGACCGCATGATGGCATTGAGCTCTGCTGCCAGCATAGTAAGGAGGTGTGTGATTTTCCTTGTGCGCAGTTACAAGGAAGGGTGCCCTGACCACACAGGGTTTGGGCCGAGGTGAAGGACCCACACGAGGTTGAGGAGGCAGAAGCAGTGTATTAACTTCTACATACAGAGGAAGGATTGATACAACTCGTGGGGACAGCAAGACTTGTACAGCAGACCCTTCTCCATCTCTCACCATAGTAACCCATTGCCCAGTCAGCGACATGTAACGTCCCTGTCCATGCTTACTGGGCCAAATATCTGTGGTGAAATGCACCCTGTCACACAGTTTCTCAAAGAAGCGGTGATGTTTGGTGCGACATGCTGGTGTAGCGCGTGCACGCCTTTGTTGGAGAAGGAGTGGTGCCTGGGCATCGGCTCTTGGGGCACTGCGATGGGCATAAGGTCTCGAAAATCCTCGGTTAAAAAGGTTGGAAAGGAAGCATTTTGGTAGCCAACAGTTTGCAGATGCTGAAAGTCAAGCTCTAAGCCATGTCATGCCCTTCTAAAAGCATGTAAAACACAGCAAGGGGACTCCAACCACAGTCTCCCTCGTTTCCACTAATTGGGCCACACACACCCCACTTGACTGGCATCAGTTGACCCCATTTTCAAGATGAAAAAGATCCTTTGCATGAAGCACTCTCAAAAATACGCGTGCCTTTCACCTCCCCTGGCTGAGCCAGGGGAAGAAAAGTCCTCTGAGAGCCATGACTTGTTCATCTTGGTTCTTTTTTCAAAAGCGAGGGGACTCCAACCACAGTCTCCCTCGTTTCCACTAATTGGGCCACACACACCCCACTTGACTGGCATCAGTTGACCCCCATTTTCAAGATGAAAAAGATCCTTTGCATGAAGCACTCTCAAAAATACGCGTGCCTTTCGCCTCCCCTGGCTGAGCCAGGGAAAAAAAGTCCTCTGAGAGCCATGACTTGTTCATCTTGATGAACGTTAGTTTGTCCACATTGTCAGTGGACAGATGCGTGTGCTTAGCTGTCAGCACACCCCCGGCAGCACTGAGGACACGTTCCGAGAAAACGCTGGCTGCGGGACACAACAAGATCCCCAAGGCGTACGTAGTGAGCTCAGGCAATTTATCCAGATTGGAAGCCTAAAATGAGCAGGGCTCAAGTTGCACAGTAATGGCATCGACGTTCCCTTGCATATACTCATATCTGTGTCTCCTCCTCTTTTTCCTTATCCAGCTCCTTTGTTTTCGCATGAGTATATGTCCTTGTCACTTTCCCATGTGTTTGTGTTGTGTTGTGAGTTATTTGTCACCTTTTGGACACCTTTGAGGGTGTTTTCTAGGTGTTTTTATGTGTTTGTGATTGCCTGCCATTGTTTCCTATGCGGTTCGAGTGGTTCGTCGAACGTTCGCCGAACCGAACTCGAACGGTACCTCCGTTCGACGAACCGAACTCGAGCCGAACCACGGCTGGTTCGCTCATCTCTAGTCAGCAGTTCCTGCATCTTGAAAGCATTGATGCTATGGACTTGCCTGTTCGTTCCACAGACCTGAATCCAATCGAGCACAGCTAAGACATCATGTCTTGTTCCATCCACCAATGTCACGTTGCACCCAGACTGTCCAGGAGTTGACTGATGCTTTAATAAAGGCCTGTGAGGAGATTCCTTAGTCATCATCCGCTGCCTCATCAGGAGCATGCCCATGCATTACAGGGAGGTCATACAAGCACATGGAGGCCACATACACTACTGAGCCTCATTTCCTTGTATTGAGGCATTTCCACTGAAGTTGGATCAGCCAGTAATTTGATTTCCCACTTTGATTTTGTGTATCATTCCAAATCCAGACCTCCATGGGATATTAATTTTATACTGATCATTTTTGTTTTATTGTTCTCAACGCATTCTACCATGTAATGAATAAAGATTTGCAACTGGAAAATTTAATTAATTAAGATCTAGGATGTGGTATTTTAAGCTCTTTTTTAAGAATTTTCAGCATTTTCGGTGTAAGGCTTACATGTAAACCCTACCCTGAAAATAAGCCCTAGTCACGGTTCAATATAAAGTGTCCATACAGCTAAAAAAGTTAAAGAATACTGCAGGACACTTCATTACAGAAAGCAAACACTCCCAAAAGAGAGAAGACACCGCAATCATACTCACCAGACACCAAATGGGAGGATCTGCAGTGGAATGCACACCCACACACATTAGATGGCACACCCACACACTTCAAATTACACACATGCACCACAATCTGGCAATACCAATTGCTTCTGTCTGGCAGAGGAACCTGGGACGCAGTGCAGTGGAACGCAAGAACCTGCAGTAGAATGTGTGGAGGACTCGCCGGTGGAATGCGTTGAAGCGTTCCACTGCAGGTCCTTCATTCTTTCCCCTGCTGACCGGAAGCAAACGGTATCGCCAGATGTGGTGAGTGTGTGTGTGTGTGCCATCTGATGTATGTGAGTGTGTCAGCCAGAAGCAAGGGAGGACCGCTGTGAAGCATGCCTGATGGGAGCGCCCGCCGACTATCACAGGAGGACCTCAGAGCCACGCAGATGCCTGCGGTCTGGTAAGTACGATTCTCCTGGGAAGGGGGGGGGGTCTGTTTTTTGAGGGGTAAACTTACCCCCAACCGCGTTTCCCCATGAATAAGATCTACCCGAAAATAAGCACTAGTGCTTTTAGGGGGCAAAAAAAATATAAGTGTCTTATTTTTGGAAAAGCACGGTATATAAAAGCAAAAAATATCACCAGTCTGAAATCATACATATCAGATTCTTCTCTTTAGTGTCGATATTGATGCATGTGTCCAACAATAGTCTAATGTGTAAGGTGGCCTTTATTGTTAAATATGGATCAAGTACACTGAATTCACGTAACCACCTTTTCTCAATTTTGTGCAGAGGGTATGAGTGCGTGTCATGAACCCTCACGCCAAATTCATATGTCAGTATTTTAAATTGACACCATATAGAATGACTAGAAAAAGTATTCATGCCCTATGAACTTTATCACACGTTTTTCATACCTTACACCCACACACTTAAAGGGAGCTAGATTTGTGCCTTTATGAGCTGCGTCCACCACCAGTAAACTGTATACAGCATTCTAGAACTCTGTATAACGTAAAATACATCTTTTATTATACTCACCTAAGGGGTGGTCGGGTCCTATTGACATCGCTCTCGTTGAGGCGGCACCTTTTATCTTTCCTCCATCACCGCCCTCCTTTCCAGCTCCGTGTGGATGACGCGTCCTACATCGACCCCACAGATGTCTCCATTGCGCTCAGGCGCACGTGCACTTCTCTCTGCCCTGCTGAGGGAAGAGCAAAGTACTGTAATGTGCAGGTGTGGAGGAAGGTCAAAGACCGCCCGAGCATGCACACTACAATACTTCTGTCCATAGCAGGGCAGGGAGAAGTGTGTGTGTGGGCAGGAGCGCAATAGAGGACTCTGTGTGGATAATGTAGAACACGCCATCTACATGGAGCTCGGAAGGAGGACAGCAATGGAAGGAAAATAGGAGACGCCAGACCGGAGACCAGCGACCTGACCGCCCCACAGGTGAGCATAATAAAAGATGTTTTTTACGTTATACAGAGAGGTCTGGGCAGTTATATACAGCATTCTAGAATGCTGTATATAAGAGCTTACTGTTGTTGGCCATAGCTTATAAGGGACAAATCTGGTGACGAGTTCACTTTAAATGTATTTCATTTTTACCAATAAAAAAGTAGCAAGTATATGTGTAATGGTAATAAATTGTTTTCTAAATATTTTAAAAATATAAATAGTGACATGTATTTGTATTCAGCTCCCTGTAGTCTGATACCCCTAAATAAAATCTAAAAATGACCAATTGCCTCCAGAAGTCTCCTAATTAGTAAATTGAGTCCACCTGTGTGAAATTTATTCTCACTATAACTACAGCTGTTGTGTGAAAGCCTCCGAGGTTTGTTTCTGAACAGTAGGGCTCAAATCGCTTAATGAAAACTAAGGAACACAACAGATAGGTGAGGAATAAAGTTGTGGAGAAAAGTAAAGCAGGGTTTGGTTATATGAAAATAGCTCAAGCTCTGAACATCTCACGGATCACTTTTCAATCCATGATCCAAAAATGGAAGGAGTACTGCACAACTGTAAATCTATCAAGACATAGCTGTCTGTCTAAACTGTTATCTCAAGCAAGAAGAACACTAATTAGAAAACCATCTAAGAAAAAAGCCATGGTTACTCTGAAAGCTGGGAGCTGCGATGATCCACAGTTTTTGAGGAAAAACTGTCCACATGGCAACTATTATCCATATACTCCACAAATGAGCCCTATTCCACAACTGTTCTCAGCCAGAATATTGTTACTCAATAAATTAAAAGTACATTGTTACTTTAAAACATGAATGTTAGTTATTCTGGAAAATTGCTAGAATCTTGAAGGTATCATCAAGTATGGTCATTAATGCCTTTTATCTTTAGGATGAAACTGGCTCTCATAAGGTCCTGCATAAAAAGGAACACCAAGAATTATCTCTGCTGCAGGAGATAAGTTCATCAGAGTTAACATCCTCAGAAGACACAAATTGATAGCACCTTTGAAACAGCCCTCATAAATGGTGCACAGACAGCAAGCAGCAGAGACCTCAGTGCCCAGGCTCGCGGTGCCAGGGCTCAAATGACCTCATAACCCCATTTGAGCCCCAGCACCGCGAGCCCGGATGTTGAAACGGTGTTGCTACGGGAGGTGAGTATAGGCTTGCAGTGCAGGGGCTCACATGGGGTTATGATGCGTCCAATTAGCGCCATATTCCTTTTCCCCACCTTTGGACCCAATGAGTTAATAAACAGGAATTGTGCGCTGACAAGTTACAACCCACGTGAGTCCCAGCACCGCAAGCCGGACACCGTTGGAACAGTGACGGTACAGGAGGTGAGTATAGGATTTACCATTTTACCTGGGGGAAACATGCAGAATCAGAACGGGTTGTCCTAGTAGTGGGCATCTCCTTTAATATCTTATTATTCAATCTACTGTCCAGTTTTATTTTACATTTGTACATAGTACAGTTGAAACCAGAAGTTTACATACATCTAAAAAGACACACATGTATGTTTTCTCACTATCTGACATGAAATCAGAATAAACCTTTCCCGTTTTAGGTCAATTAGGATTACCAAAATTATTTATATTTGCCAAATGCCAGAATAATGAGAGAGAATGTTTTAAGGCATTTTTATTACTTTCTGCAAAGTCAAAAGTTTACATACATTTCATTAGTGTTTGGTACAATTGCCCTTAAACTGTATAACTTGGGTGAAATGTTTTGGATATCCTTCCACAAGCTTCTCACAATAGTTGGTAAGAATTTGGGCCCATTCCGCCTGACAGAACTGGTGTAACTGAGCCATGTTTGTAGGCCGCCTTGCTCGCACCTGCCTTTTCAGCTTTGCCTATACAATTCTTTGTGATGGCCACTCCAAAACATTGACTTTGTTATCCTTAAGTCACTTTGTAACCACCTAAGCAGTATGCTTTGGGTCATTGTCCATTTGGAAGACCCATTTCCGCCCAAGTAGCAAAAGTATAAAAATGAAAAAAATCTCACAGAAGAAAAATAGCCTTCCTTATGACACCAGCTCACAATACCAAAGCACTACAGGATTCAGCAGACCCCCATAATAAAAATAGGGACAGGATAGGGGCAAAATACTGATGAAACAACCCAAACCCACCATTCATGGAGGGGATGGTTGCCTAGTATTATAAATGCACACTGATGAGGATGCATAGGGCGCCAGTCACATAGATGTGTGTGTGATGCTCAGTGCCTGGCGTACTGCCTATTAATGACGCCCATATTATTCGACCAGGCAGGCAGCACCAGCACTATGTAAGTACATCCCACAAGGACATACTCGCCAATTTACCCAGCTAAGACTAAAAGGTCTGGCTGCTTCCTGCAAAAAAATGGAAAAATGTGCAATAAGAAGATGTATAAAATCTATGAAGTATTGGTCGATATTTTCGCCAAAATACGCAAGCTTGCAACCCACATCAAGGGTCCTCTTTATCTTGCGAGCCTCCACATTAAAAGAAATAATTCACAGAAAAGGGCGAAATTTAAAAAAAAAATCAGCCTTCCTTACTGACCCTAGGTCACAATACCAAAGCACTACAGGATTCAGCAGACTCCTATGATAAAGGAAGGGGAGCACAGAATATCGATAAGATAACCACTCACAGCCTACCATTCATGGAGGAGGTCGTTGTCTAGTATTAAAAAATGCGCACAAATGACGTTTACATTGAGCACCAGTCACACAGAGTGCGAAGTATAGAAGTATAGTGTCACCAAAAGTTGCAAAGCTGTGCAAACATTTAGCAAATATTGGTGTTTTCACGCTAGTTTTGTGCACCCTGCCAAAACTGTCAAAACTGGGGATGGGATGTGGCTACAGCCACCTGGCAAATTCAAGCAAAGTGGGAGCGTTTCTAGCTCCAGAAATGTTTCTCCAGTTCTTGACTGGAGTAACATTCCTATTAGGCTATGTGCACACGGTGCGTTTTTCTCGGCGTTTTTGCGCGTTTTTCGGGTGCGTTTTTGGCCTCAAAACTGCATGACTTTGCTTCCCCAGCAAAGTCTATGAGTTTTCATTTTTGCTGTCCCCACACAGCGTTTTTTTTCAGCTGCGTTTTTGTGGTGACCACAAAAACGCAGCATGTCAATTATTCCCGCGTTTTTCACTGCGCTTTTCATCCATTGAGTTCAATGGGATGTTGAAAGACGCAATGAGAAACGCAAATAGCTGCGTTTTGGTGCATTTCTAAGACCAAAAACGCAGCTATAAGCGCAGGAGGTGGGTAGTAAAGTGACGTGTACAGGAAGAGGATTCCTTCTGTCAGTATAGACAGAAGCATGAATCCTCCCGGTACCGTCACCGCCGCGTCCACCTCCCGTCCTGTGCATGTATGCTGCCGTGCGGCGCCATGTACAGGCAGGAGGTGGAAGCGGCTGCGAAAACAAAAGTTAACAGTAGAATAAAAAAAAAAAAGTTATACTCACCTGTCTGCAGCCTCGCGGTGCCATGCCCGCTCCCAGCTCCTGTCACGGTATCGCCGCTCCCGCTCTGGCTGTGTGCAGTCTCCCCGGGGCAGGACCTTGCTTGCAGGACCTGGCGATGGATCACCTGATGCAGTCACCTGACGCATCAGCTGATCGAGTCTCGGGCTGACGCGGGCGCCCGGCCGGTATCAGCGGATGCGTCAGGAGACTTCATCCCTGATTACCGGCAGCTACTGCAGCGATGGGACAGGATCAGACTCCCGCCCCATCGCTCCGGGAGCTGCCGGTAATCAGCACATAAGTGAGTATTATTTTTTTTTTTTTTCCACCGATGCATCAGCTGATTGTATAATCGGCTTTTATACAATCAGCTGATGTGTGATGGGATTCACATCCTTTAACCTGACACATCATCTGATCGCTTTGCCTTCCAGCAAACCGATCAGATGATATTGGATCCGGATTGGACGGCGCGGGACCCTAACCCAGGATTACTGCGGAGGGGGGTTTATTTCAATAAAGATGGAGTCACTAATTGTGTTGTGTTTTATTTCTAATAAAAATATTTTTCTGTGTTGTGTTTTTTTTTTATCTTTACTAGAAATTCATGGTGGCCATGTCTAATATTGGCGTGACACCATGAATTTCGGGCTTAGGGCTAGCTGATAATATACAGCTAGCCCTAACTCCATTATTACCCGGCTAGCCACCCGGCATCAGGGCAGCCGGAAGAGTTGGATACAGCGCCAGAAGATGGCGCTTCTATGAAAGCGCCATTTTCTGGGGTGGCTGCGGGACTGCAATTCACAGCGGGGGTGCCCAGAAAGCATGGGCACCCTGCACTGTGGATTCCAATCCCCAGCTGCCTAGTTGTACCCGGCTGGACTCAAAAATGGGGCGAAGCTCACGTCATTTTTTTTTTAAAATTATTTCATGAAATTCATGAAATAATTTAAAAAAAAAGGGCTTCCCTATATTTTTGGTTCCCAGCCGGGTACAAATAGGCAGCTGGGGGTTGGGGGCAGCCCGTACCTGCCTGCTGTACCCGGCTAGCATACAAAAATATGGCGAAGCCCACGTCATTTTTTTTTTTGGGGGGGGCAAAGAAATCCTGCATACAGTCCTGGAAGGAGGATGCTGAGCCTTGTAGTTCGACAGCTGCTGTCTGCTCTCCTGCATACACTATTGGATGGAGGATGCTGAGCCTTGTAGTTCGACAGCTGCTGTCTGCTGTCCTGCATACACTATTGGATCGAGGATGCTGAGCCTTGTAGTTCTGCAGCTGTCTGCTCTTCTGCATACACTAGTGGAGAATGAAGAACACATTGAAGAAGGAAATGACATCAGACCTTTTTTTTTTTTGTTCACTGATAAAAAACGCAGTGAGCAAAAACGCAGCAAAACGCAGCAAAAAAACGCACCAAATCGCGGCAAAACGCGTTTTTTCGACGCAGGTGCGTTTTTGTGCGTTTTTAGCGGCCAAAAACGCACAAAAACGCAGCGTCAAAAAAACGCAGCGTGTGCACATAGCCTTAAGGTCCACGTCACTAATAGGGTAAGTTCACACAGTGCGTTTTTCGCGGCGTTTTTGCGCAGTTTTCGGGTGCGTTTTTGCTCAGAAAACTGCATGACTTTGCTTCACCAGCAAAGTCTATGAGTTTTCATTTTTGCTGTCTGCACACAGCGTTTTTTTTCAGCTGCGTTTTTGTGGTGCCACAAAAACGCAGCATGTCAATTATTCCCACGTTTTTCACTGCGCTTTTCATCCATTGAGTGCAATGGGATGTTGAAAGACGCAATGAGAAACGAAAATTGTTATTATAGCTGCGTTTTGCTGCGTTTCTAAGACCAAAAGCGCAGCTATAAACGCAGGAGGTGGGTAGTAAAGTGACATGTACAGGAAGAGGATTCCTTCTGTCAGTAAATACAGAAGCGTGAATCCTCCCGGTACTGTCACCGCCGCTTGCACCTCCCGTCCTGTGCATGTATGCTGCCGGTATCACCGCTCCGGGTGTGTGCAGTCTCCCCGGGTACATATGCCTGCAGGATGCAGGACCTGGCGATGGATCACCTGATGCAGTCACCTGACGCATCAGCTAATCGTAAGTCTCGGGCTGACGCCAGCGGCCGGACGGTTTAACCTATCAGCGGATGCGTCAGGAGACTTCATCCCTGATTACCGGCAGCTCCTGCAGCGATCGGACGGGATCAGACTCGCTCTAGGAGCTGCCGGTAATCAGCACATAAGTGAGTATTTTTTTTTTTTGTACCGATGCATCTGCTGTGATTGTATAAACGGCTTTTTTACAATCAGCTGATGTGTGATGTGATTCAGGCACTTGATCCTGACACATCATCTGATCGCTTTGCCTTCCAGCAAACCGATCAGATGATATTGGATCTGGATTGGATGGCGCGGGACCCTTGACCCAGGATTACTGCGGAGGGGGGTTCTTTATTTCAATAAAGATGGAGTCACTAATTGTGTTGTGTTTTATTTCTAATAAAAATATTTTTCTGTGTGTTGTGTTTTTTTTATCTTTACTAGAAATTCATGGTGGCCATGTCTAATATTGGCGTGACACCATGAATTTCGGGCTTAGGGCCAGCTGATAATATACAGCTAGCCCGAACCCCATTATTACCCAGTGAGCCACCCGGCATCAGCGCAGCTGGAGGAGTTGGATACAGCGCCAGAAGATGGCGCTTCTATGAAAGCGCCATTTTCTGGGGTGGCTGCGGACTGCAATTCGCAGCGGGGGTGCCCAGAAAGCATGGGCACCCTGCACTGTGGATTCCAATCCCCAGCTGCCTAGTTGTACCCGGCTAGACACAAAAATTAGGCGAAGCTCTTGTCATTTTTTTTTTAATTATTTCATGAAATTCATGAAATAATTAAAAAAAAAGGTCTTCTCTATATTTTTGGTTCCCAGCCGGGTACAAATAGGCAGCTGGGGGGTTGGGGGCAGCCCGTACCTGCCTGCTATACCCGGCTAGCATACAAAAATATGGCGAAGCCCACGTCATTTTTTTTGTTTGGGGGGCAAAGAAATCCTGCATACAGTCCTGAAAGGAGGATGCTGAGCATTGTAGTTCGACAGCTGCTGTCTGCTCTCCTGCATACACTATTGGATGGAGGATGCTGAGCCTTGTAGTTCGACAGCTGCTGTCTGTTCTCCTGCATACACTATTGGATGGAGGATGCTGAGCCTTGTAGGTCTGCTCCCCCTGACTCTCCCTCCAGCATACAGTCCTGGATGGAGCATGCTGAGCCTTGTAGTTCTGCAGCTGCTGTCTGCTCTCCTGCATACACTATTGGATGGACAGACTAAGAACAAACTCTGTTCGAAACGCGTCCTCTCACGTTTATTCCTATGAATTCATGATGGAAAATTTTTTAACTTGAACATGAAATAAAGAAACAACCTATTTTTAACCTATTTTGGACCAGATTGCTGGATTTCTACTCTATTCATACTATTGGATGGAGTATGCTGAGCCTTGTAGTTCTACAGCTGTCTGCTCTCCTGCATACACTAGTGGAGAATGAAGAACATATTGAAGAAGGAAATGACATCAGACCTTTTATTTTTGTTCACTGACAAAAAACGCATAAAGACGCAGTGAGCAAAACGCACCAAAATGCAGCAAAAAACGCAACAAATCGCGGCAAAAACGCGTGCGTTTTTGGCCGCGTTTTTTTGACGCGGGTGCGTTTTTGTGCGTTTTTTGCCGCAAAAAACGCACACAAACGCAGCGTCAAAAAAACGCAGTGTGTGAACCTAGCCATAAGATGCAGCACATTTATTAAGTAGAATGCGCCTCTGGATGAATTTTTCAACATCTTATTACTGCATACATCTTATTAAGACTGGCGAAAGAAACCCCCATCTTAATGAAGCGGTGCCATAATTTTAATATAGCATAGACCGAGGCTATCCCAAACAAACCATACTAAAAATTATACCGTAGCCTACACCATAGGGCAAGATGTAGACCTAACATATAAACATACGTTAACAGTCATGGTTTGTGATGTTATTTTTTTTTAATGCATAGGAGTTGGTGTAGGCCACACCAGTTACGGTACTTAGGTCCTGTTAAATAAAAAACATTGGTAGGGATGTACTTTCTTTTTACCATGGTTATAAGTAAAGACATACAAACCCCCCCCAAAAAACTGCAACGATAAGAATCCTATACCCCCATAATAATATGCTTACAAGAAATATACACTGTCTTGGCCTAAGAAACGTGTCAAATATTTTTTTCCTGAGGAAGCTAATGCGGAAAATGTGGAGAAGGAGCTCAATGTTTTCCAAGTCTTGGGTTTGATCTCTGCTTTCCTGATTATCTTACTAGCACCAAGGCGGGCTTTACACGTTGTTATTATTATTATTATTTATTATTATAGCGCCATCAATTCCATGGCGCTTTACATGTGAAAGGGGTATACATAATAGGGACAAGTACAAAAACAGTACAAGACACAGACAAGTACAGGAGGAGAGAGGTCCCTGCCCGCGAGGGCTCACAGTCTACAAGGGATAGATGAGGATACAGTAGGTTAGGGTAGAGCTGTGTTGTGACATTGGTAACGATATATCGTCGGGGTCACATCGTTAGTGACGCACATCCGGCGGCGTTACCGACATCGCAGCATGTAAACCCTAGGAGCGACGATCACCGATCGCAAAAACGTCAAAAATCGTTGATCGGTGACACGTCGCTCCTTTTCATAATATCGCTGCTGCTCCCGGTACGATGTTGTTTGTCGTTCCTGCAGCACCACACATCGCTGTGTGTGACACCGCAGGAACGACAAACATCTCCTTACCTGCCTCCACCGACAATGCGGAAGGAAGGAGGTGGGCGGGATGTTATGTCCCGCTCATCTCCGCCCCTCCGCTTCTATTGGCCGGCCGCTTAGTGACATCACAGTGATGTCGCTGTGATGCCGAACGCACCTCCCCTCTGAAGGAGATATCGTTCGCCGGTCACAGCGACGTCACCGACCAGGTATGTGCATGTGAAGCTGCCGTAGTGATAATGTTCGCTAGGGCAGCAATCACCACATATCGCATGTGCGTAGGGGGCGGGTGCTATCGCGCTCGACATCGCTACTAATTGCTAGCGATGTCGCAGCGTGTAAAGCCCGCCTAAGACTATTTTGCCACACATTCTCTACATTTTTCTTGGTATTGACTTTTATTATATTTTATACTATACTGTATGCAGATTCTTTTGCCATCTTGTACATAAAAATTACATTATACTAGGGTTAGTTTTCTTTGACCTATACTGAGGAGTCTTATAGTAATTAGTATTCTTGTTTTAGTTTTGTTTGTTTTGTTGTTTTTTTTATATTACATTGGTAGTACATGGCGTTTCTTCATTTTTCATCATTTTTCTTTTTTGCTTTTCTAATAAGCCTTTACATGTTATGTGTAATGATCTTCTTTGATTTCTGGACAATGTATGCTTCTTGACACTTCAGGCTGTAGATGGGAATATCATCATCCTAATTTAATGTAGGCAATGATGTTATTCAGAATGTTTGCTTCTTGAAAACATGAACATATCTTCAGGGAGGGGAGCGGTACTTGAACTTGTTCATGCCTGTCTACAAAAATCCTATCTAAACTACTTAGAATGATAATGGTGTGCTTGTTATAAGATCCATCTGTTGTTGAATTTCATTTCATTTCTTTTGTCTGATGCATAAGAAATAGTAAGTAGATGCTCGGGTCATCCCATTTTCAGTTGGCAGATTACCTTTTTTTCGTGTTTAGTGATGGTCTGATTGGTGGGGCCCCAGAAATTAGACAAGGACAAAAAGTATTACCTGTACTTCACATAGGTGATCAATGTCCATTATGGGACTACTAGTTAATGCTTAAAAGCAAAGATGCAAAGTAGAGGTTTTTTAGAACAAAACAATAAAATACCGTAATAAAAAGGATAAAATGTGCAAAATAATACTGAAATTACATGTTGGATGACGGCAAAAAAAAGAATGGACCAATTCTAGATTTGAGATATTTGGGCCAAAAAAAACTTGTAAGATAATCACAGCTGCTGGAGGAGTGATTGATGCAGAGGATAGGTCATCAATTACTGATCAATTGGGGTCCGATACCCCTGCTGATAGCTTTGGCAGTGGTAGGCTGCAAACAATGTACAAAGTTAGAAAAGCACTGCCTAAGGCCTGCAACACACATCCGTGCCTCCGGTACGTGTTTGGTACGTTTTTGCACGTACAGTAGACACGGAGACACGTTGACCAATGTTGCCCTATGGTAGATGGCACACACACGTAAAATCACACGAAACGTGTGTCCATGTGGTTAGTACGTGTGTGCGTTTTCCCACACGGCCGACATGTCCGTTTTTGGCGGTCAGCACGCTAAAGTCAATGGGTCCGTGCCTGCACGGACGGCACACGTAGCATGTCCGTGTTCAGCATGTACCGTTCGTGTGCGTTTTTAAACAAACGATGTCGGGTTTTTTTTTGGTAAATGTCTGTCTACTTACCTTTTTTTCTGCTGTTCTCAGTCATCATCCCATTGGCGCTCGGTCTGTATCTTCCTCTGTCACATACTCACCGATCATCAGCGCGGCGAAGAACAGCTGTGTCAAAGATATGTGGTTTCAATTAATTTGAAAATGCCGGCCGCTCATTAATCAATCTTATATTCCCTGCTTCCCCCGCCCACCGGCACCTATGATTGGTTGCAGTTAGACACGCCCACATGGTGAGTGACAGCTTTCTCACTGCAACCAATCACAGCAGCCGGTGGGCGGGTCTATCCTGTGCAGTAAAATAAATAATTAATTAAAAAAAAAACGACGTGCGGTCCCCCCCAATTTTGATACCAGCCAGGGTAAAGCCATATGGCTGAAGGCTGGTATTCTCAGGATGGGGAGCTCCACATTATGGGGAGCCCCGCAGCCTAAAAATATCAGCCAGCAGCCGCCCAGAATTGCCGCATCCATTAGATGCGATAGTTCTGGGACTCTACCCGGCCCTTCCCGATTTGCCCTGGTGCGTTGGCAATTGGGGTAATAAGGAGTTAATGGCAGCAACCCATAGCTGCAACTAAGTCCTAGATTAATCATTGCAGGCGTCTATGAGACACCCCCAATGATTAACCTGTAATTTAAAGTTAATAAACACACACAACGACAAATCCTTTATTTGCAATAAAAAACAATAACAAATACCCTCGTTCACCAATTTATTAAGCCCCAAAAACCCATCCATGTCCGGCGTAATCCACGGAGGTCCCACGTCGCTTCCAGCTCTGCTACATGAAGGTGACAGGAGCTGCAGAAGAACACCGCCGCTTCTGACAGCTCCACGCAGCAACTGAGGTGAGCCGCGCGATCAGCTGTGCTGTCACTGAGGTTACTCGCGGCCACCGCTGGATTCTCCGCCTCGGGAGGCGGACTCCAGCTGGCCGCGGGTAGTCTGAGTGACAGCAACGCTAATCGCGCTGCTCACTTTAGTCACTCAAGGGATTACTGGTCACCGGTGAGTCCTTCACGGGTGACCGCTAATCAGTACGTGACACACAGACAGAGCCGCGGTATGACAATGAAGTCAGGTGAAGTTCACCCGAGTTCATTCCCATCGCGCAACTCTGTCTGCTGTCAGCTGACATGTATCAACGACATTGTGCATCACACACGGAACATTTCACACGGACATTACACGTACGCATACACAGCCATTCCACACGCACACACCGCTAGCATACGCCATCACACGGATGTCATACGTACCGGAGAAACGCCCATAAAAAACAGAACACAGACCCGAAAACGGAACGTGAGACACGTACGTTTTTTATGCGGAAGTGTGTTTTAGGCCTTATACACTGCAGCCATTACCAAGTACTGCAGCTAAGCTCCTAGTCACATAAACATCCCCTGTAGACTGTGAGCCCTCGCGGACAGGGTTCTCTCTCCTCCTGTACCTGTCTGTGCCTTGTATTGTTCATGATTATTGTACTTGTTTTTATGTATACCATTTTCACTTGTAAAGCGCCATGGAATAAATGGTGCTATAATAATAATAAATAATAATAATAAAAAACAAAACAAAAACAAGAGCAAAACCACCATACCTGAGAATAGCCTCTACACAGTGGAGCTGTGATAACTAGAGTTGAGTGAGTACCCAACTATTTGTACTCGCTATACTCATAACGAGTACTGTCTAATACTCGTGTATTCATTCTGAATACAGTGCCTTGCGAAAATATTCGGCCCCTTGAATTTTTCAACCTTTCTCCACATTTCAGGCTTCAAACATAAAGTTAAAAATTTTAATGTTATGGTGAAGAATCAACAACAAGTGGGACACAATTGTAAAATTGAACGAAATTTATTGCTTATTTTAATTTTTTTTAAAATTAACTGAAAAGTGGGACGTGCAATATTATTCGTCCTCTTTGAGGGTGGCATTACACGGGACGATTTATCGTGCGATCGCATGAGCGATCGCACCCGCCCCCGTCGTTCGTGCGACACGGGCAATTTGTTGCCCGTGGCGCACAAAGTCGTTTACTCCCGTCACACGTACTTACCTCCCGAACAACCTCGCTGTGGGCGGCGAACATCCTCTTCCTGAAGGGGGAGGGACGTTCGGCGTCACAGCGACGTCACACAGCGGCCGCCCAATAGAAGCGGAGAGGCGGAGATTCCTTCTGCATTGCCGGCGGGACGCAGGTAAGCTGTGTTTGTCGTTCCCAGGGTGTCACACGGAGCGATGTGTGCTGCCTCGGGAACGACGAACAACCGGCGGGCAGAAGGAGGAATGACTTTATGAAAATAAACGACGTGTCAACGAGCAACGATAAGGTGAGTATTTTTGCTTGTTCACAGTCGTTCGTAGCTGTCACATGGTACGACATCTCTAACGATGCCGGATGTGCGTCACGGAATCCGTGACCCCGACGACATATAGCCCGATATATCGTAGCGTGTGACGCCGCCCTTAGTTAATAATTTCTAGCGCCACCTTTTGCTGCGATTACAGCTGCAAGTCGCTTGAGGTATGTGTATCAGTTTTGCACATCTAGAGACTGAATTTCTTGCTCATTCTTCCTTTGCAAAAAGCTCGCGTTGAGTGAGGTTGAATGGAGAGCATTTGTGAACAGCAGTTTTCAGCTCTTTCCACAGATTCTCGATTGGATTCAGGTCTGGACTTTGACTTGGCCATTCTAACACCTGGATACATTTATATGTGAACCATTCCATTGTAGATTTTGCTTTATGTTTGGGATCATTGTCTTGTTGGAAGACAAATCTCTTGTCCCAGTCTCAGGTCTTTTGCAGACTTCAACAGGTTTTCTTCAAGAATGGTCCTGTATTTGGCTCCATCCCATCAATTTTAACCATCTTCCCTGTCCCTGCTGAAGAAAAGCAGGCCCAAACCATGATGCTGCCACCACTTGGGTTACAGTGGGGATGGTGTATTAACCCCTTAACGACTGCGGGCAGTAAAATTACGTCCTAGCGGTCATAACGTTACTGCCCGCGGTCTCCTGGCAGCAGCATGCTGCGATCGGCGCACATCTCAGCTGATTTTCACAGCTGAGATGTGTGCCTGCTAGGCACGAGCAGAATCGTTATCTGCTCGTGCCGTTTAACCCCTGAAATGGCGCTGTGAATATGTGACAGCGCTATTATAAACGCGATCGCGGTAAAGTTTTACTTACCACCCGATACCGGAAGTCACGTGACATGATCACGTGATTTCCGATGGTTGTCATGGTAGCATAGGGTCATGTGATGACTCCTGTGCTAGACATGAACTACTTTCACTTTCGCTTTCCACGGAGGCCAGGGAAGCAGAAAGTGAGCGTATCTGCTGTTTACAGCTGTGTAGCTATGATCAGCAGATAGTGCAGAGCGATCGGATTGCTGATCGCAATAGCCCCCTAGGGGGACTAGTTGTTAAAAAGCATTAAAATTAATACATCTAGTTATCAAATATTTTATAGTAGGACATATAAGTTCATAGTTCTGTTTATGTTGGAGGGCATAGGTTATTAATAAAGTTTATAAGGAATAAACTTTAAGATGCCCATATTGAATATACTTGAGTACTGACATGGAAGGATATATATAAATCCTCTGGTAGCTTCTAGAAGATTATGTCACATGAACTATGTTCAACTAGAACACCCTGTATGGACTGAGCAGTTGGTATATAACACACGATGGAGGGGGCCACTGGGGGCTCCTCCACATTGCCTGCTGTCGGACGACTCCAGTGCTGCAAGATGAACATACGCTGTCCGGCCTAAGAGATGACACCCCCTGCTTTGCCATTCAGGACCCAAAGAGAGATGGGTAAAGATTTCCCATTGATCAGTATGGACTAAATGAACTCTTTTTATGTAAGCTGACAAAGTATATTGTTTTTCCTTTCTGTAACTGAACCCTGGCAACCATTTTTAAATAGATAAAATACATTTATTTTTTACATTTTTGAAGTCCTTTCTTTCATGCGCTTTTACGTATTTGAAGAAAAATATATTTAAGAGTATATTTTTTAACATTTGGTGAGCCACCCATTCGTGATTTTTTTTTACATTTTTTGTTGTTCCTTCACTTTGCATAAGGGGGGTCGAAGTCAAGTATCTCCTGCAAAGGATCAGGAATCGACAATTTATAAAAAATCACGCAGAACCTAGGAAATACGTATAAGTCAAGTTGCATGAATGGTTTTTTTTTTAATGAACTTTAAAGTCTTTACAAAGCTACAGAAGTTAACTTTTGACGTATTTTTGAGCAAGAAAGATAAAGTCAGTCCATAAGGAGTATTGGACGTGCTGAGCAAGGTGAATCAAGTCTTACAGGATCATCCATGAGATCGTCTGATCATTTCAGGTAAGAAAATGGATTTTATCTCTTCATATGTTAAGCAAAGTAAACTTCAGTTCACTTATTCAGATATTTCTAATGTGGAAGAGCTTTGGTTACGCTTTTATGAGGAGTGTGAACTTGAGAATTCACATATAGAATGTGCAAGGTCTTTTAATAGAGAGAAACAGAAAATCAGTTTCTAAAAATAGAACAGACAAATTTAGGAATTAAACTTAGAAAGAGTCTATTGGACATATGCAAATTAATTCCCGCATATAATCCTAAAATACATGTTTGCAGAAATTCAGAGATATTTGAAAGTTCCATTGAGAAGTTAAATTTAACCAATAGTGAGACGAATCAGTTATTCTGTATGTGGATACCTCAGCATTTCTTTAGACAATTGGCATTAAAAAAGTCTTCTGACAATGAGACATTTGATTGTTCAAATGATAACGATATCATAAGGTTGAAAAATCTCATCTTCTGTGCAAGGAATGAATCTGATCCAAATTATGAGATGTTGAAGGAATTACAAATTGAACAGAATGAGAGTACGTTCTCATTTATGTCCGTTTTTGAACGTTTGTATAGGGCGGTCATTCCAAATGTCAGATTGGATGGAATGATACGTTTATTCATCAAGAAATTTCATTTCCTTGACAATGCCGCCTGTACGGTGGCATTAAATAAAAAGTCCCTATTCGAATGTACGACATTTATCGATTTTGTTAGAAGTCGCCAAAGTCAATCAAAACAGAAATTAATTAATTCTGAAAAACCAACACGAGAAAGGAAGAGATTCTGTAAAAAATCAACAGTGTCTCCCAGATCCAGATATTTCTGTGACAGGGTGTATGAAGTTCGGAGGAAGATGCATACGTGTTACAAACCATACAATCCACCCCAATTTTTGTCATCTAAAAGTCTTTTTCCACAGGAAAAACCCTTGTCACCAGTGACGGGATCGGTCACTGGGATTGAGGATTCCAGACAAATGATGAGTAAAAGCTTTGAAAGACAGAAACAGGTGTCTTGTGGAGATCCTCTCCCTGGGTTAGAATTTGACAGCCAGCGACAGTTGGGGGATTTTTCAGAGAGAGAAATTCTTTCTCGTTTAAGGGACAAACTAGACCGAATCTTTGAAGAAAAATTTAGGTTTGGTCTTCAGCTAAATAAAGTGGATTTCTGGGTAAATTAATTTTATTGTTTGATAAATATGTTTATTCATATACAGTGAATCTATGCATATATATATATATATATATATATATATATATATATATATATATATATATATATATATATTAAAGGTAGTGATAGTAAATCAAGGTCATATTTTCATTTAGTAACATAATAGTTTAATGTTATAAATTAATAATTTGATCTCTGTATATGAATAATAATATTTAAAATAAAATAATAAGAGAAAGTAACAGATTTAAGTGTTTTCATTTTTATTATAAATATGATAATAATTTTATTCTTTTATTTCCCTCAGAATTTATCAGTAAAGCAGATTGATGAAGTATTAATTTTTTATCTATGCATTTGTTCTTGTCCTCAATCAGGTAACATATATTTTATTGGGTAAGGTTAATCGCGAAAGCACGATTAATAATTTTATTTTCTCAGGTACCAATTGCCAGAGAACTATTACTTTAACGTTTCTTTTATGAATATACATACATCTTCTTTAGAGTTTTTAGAAATGTAATCTGAGCTTTGGAGTGTAGTAAAACTGCTTGCTGTTTTGGAATGGTGTTCTTTGCACGTAACCAGACCATGTGACTTGAATTACTAAAGCTAATAATAAATGTTTGTTCTATGGTCAAATGTACAGTATGTAATACATTGGAATTTGTATTTTTTCGAGAAGTACTTCAAATTAGTAACATAATTTTTGAAATGCGCATAGAATACTTGGAAAAAAGGGATATGTGTCTGTCAGTTTCTATGTAGAAGTATATGTTAAAGAACCATGACAGTCTTGTGTGCATAGATGTGTCTATGAATGATTGATTGTTTGAGCAGCTGCTAATGTCTATGTTGAGTACTTGGATCCAGAAAAAAAAAAAAAGGGAATTTTTGTTTTAACTTCGAGGTTATAATATATGTGTTATACTATTAGAATAAATAGGTTATAGTACATAAGTATAAATGAAGGAATTTATACCGGATATATATATATATTATTCTTAGACATATTTCTTTAATATAGAGATGTTAGGATCTTTTGTGTTAGTCACTTCTTTTACTGATACACAGATTGGTAATCATTTTTCTTTTCAAATATGGAAGTGATATTTATAATATGGTCTTGAAGATATACAACACAAATTTTAATTTAATTTAATCTAAACATATTAATTTTTTATAATATCATATTTCATGATATTGAAAGGGGGAGGTTTGGTCTCGATTACACATTTTATAGTTGATAAATATATGTGTTTACAGGATACTTTAATAATTAATATTTCAAGTACAAAGGAAGAATTGGGAATAAAAAAAAAATATATTTGAAGTATATCATAATGTATTTATATACTAAGAGAAGTGTATTATTTGCAAGGTTACATGACTTAATTACTGATATGATAGGTTTGGTAATCCTATAAGATACTGGTAACATTAAGGTTATGTATTATTAAACACATAGGTGTTATATACATAGAAGGCCTTATTTTTATTTCAAGTTTTATTTTTATTCCGATTTTCATTTTTCTTTTTATTCCTATTTTTTATATTAATTATTATTTAATATTCACATTTTTAATCAAAATCTTAATTCTACAATTTTTATTTTTTCTTCAGATTTTAAATATCTCAATTGAGAAAACACTTTAATATTTGGTTCAGTAATATCTAATATAAGAATATTACTTTATTAAATATGAATCATATTAAAAGGGAAAAGTTCCACTTTTTTGGAAGAAAAGATACTTCCTTTATCAATATATACAATTGTTTACTTTCTGGTAATACATTATTTTTATATTAGTATGTTAACACAATAAGGATGAAATATTACTTATAGTTACACATTTTCTTATAGTAGATTATTTAATAAATAATAGACAAATCAAATAAATTAAGTTAGAGTAATAAAGATGGAAGATCGAGGTACATTTGGGTTTACCTTTCTAAATTTACAAATAATATATATTATATTTTTAATTAATAATAATTTATAATGGGTATTATTGTGTTTTGATGGAATCATCCAGTCTTTTCTAAAAGGTTATTTGCTTTGGTTTATAATTTTACAAATGATCTAACTAAAAAAGCCACATTGTTGCCTTTCATATTTATAATATGATACATGTTATAGGTACACATTATATTATTTCATATTTTATATATTATATTTTGGTTACATTCAACACATTGCCACCTATGGGTTTGGAAGGGTAATGCACCAATGACAAAAAAGGTCATTACATGAGAATTCTATTGTCTATACCAATATGCAGTATTTTATCATTCTAAGTATCAATTATATTAATACTTCTACGATAATAATAATGACATGGTATTATAGTATTAGAGTTATGATACGCTGTGACATTTATTAGTGATAGTTATTGCCATATTTGGTATTTAGATTAGGGAATGAAGTCTTCAATCAAGATTATAGAAGATAAAAAGACTTTATAATTTTCCTAAAGTTAAAAGGGATTCTGCAAAAAGGTCCAAAAGGTAACGTCTCAAATAAGACTGTGAAACATACAAAATACACTTACCGCGTTTGCACCTCAGAAACACAATGGTCTTATGGTTCGAGGATGGACAATGACACATGGTCTGTGCATTAAGACCTCCCTACAGTTACTAAGAAGAGCAATGACGTGTTAAAGTTAACCCCTGTCGTGCTGACCAAGAACGTCTTAACATCTGTTCCAGGATTTGACAACAGGCAGCATGGAGGATAAAGGTGACTAATGTAAATTACACTGCACAGACATCAAAGATTTCTGCTATTCTTCTACACTCATGAACTGTGGTTTATCAACATTGGCTATGGACTTTGTAATAAAGAATAAGGTTTATGGACTTTGATCTAACGATGATAAACACAATACGGGACTGTATAAATTGGTAACCATTCATTTTTATCAAAGGATTTATTTCTAAGAGACTGTGTTTATGCCGGATTACATCGGAGATAAGAAGACATCAATTCAGAGGACATCATATGGTGACCGGATTTGGTTTTTTTTGCATTTCTTTTTAGGTCTAGCAAAGTATAGTTATATATTTTTATATGATTGATCAGTCACGGCCTATCATAACAGGAATCCACATTATTATATTATTGAATTTACAACATGAATAATGCAAATTAATTATTCATCATTATTATTGATATTAATCCATTATCACCAAATAAGGAAAGAAGATTTGTTATTTTAATGATGTATTAATTAATTTTCGGGGTTGCTCCACCCGCTTCAAGGGGGGATTGTTAAAAAGCATTAAAATTAATACATCTAGTTATCAAATATTTATAGTAGGACATATAAGTTCATAGTTCTGTTTATGTTGGAGGGCATAGGTTATTAATAAAGTTTATAAGGAATAAACTTTAAGATGCCCATATTGAATATACTTGAGTACTGACATGGAAGGATATATATAAATCCTCTGGTAGCTTCTAGAAGATTATGTCACATGAACTATGTTCAACTAGAACACCCTGTATGGACTGAGCAGTTGGTATATAACACACGATGGAGGGGGCCACTGGGGGCTCCTCCACATTGCCTGCTGTCAGACGACTCCAGTGCTGCAAGATGAACATACGCTGTCCGGCCTAAGAGATGACACCCCCTGCTTTGCCATTCAGGACCCAAAGAGAGATGGGTAAAGATTTCCCATTGATCAGTATGGACTAAATGAACTCTTTTTACGTAAGCTGACAAAGTATATTGTTTTTCCTTTCTGTAACTGAACCCTGGCAACCATTTTTAAATAGATAAAATACATTTATTTTTTACATTTTTGAAGTCCTTTCTTTCATGCGCTTTTACGTATTTGAAGAAAAATATATTTAAGAGTATATTTTTTAACACTAGTAAAATAAAAAAAAAAGTAAAAAAAAAGTTTTTAAAAAAACCAAAAAAACATAAAAGTTCAAATCACCCCCCTTTCGCCCCATTGAAAATGAAAGGGTTGAAAAAATAAAAAATATACACACATTTGGTATCGCCGCGTTCAGAAACGCCCGATCTATCAAAATATAAAATCAATAAATCTGATCAGTAAACGGCGTAGTGGCAAAAAAAATCCAAACGCCAAAATGACGGTTTTTTGTCGCCACAACTTTTGCGCAAAATGCAATAACAAGCGATCAAAACGTAGCATCTGCGCAAAAATAGTACCGTTAAAAACGTCAGCTCGAGTCGCAAAAAATAAGCCATCACTGAGCCATAGATCCCGAAAAATGAGAACGCTATGGGTCAAGGAATATGGCGTAAAACGTGCGCCACTTTTTTCAGACAAACGTCCGAATTTTTTTTAACCCCTTCTATAAAAGTAAACCTATACATGTTTGGTGTCTACGAACTTGCACTGACCTGAGGCATCACACCCACACATCAGTTTTACCATACAGTGAACACAGTGAATAAAATATCTCAAAAACAATAGTGCTATCGCACTTTTTTTGCAATTTTTCTGCATTTGGAATTGTTTTGCCATTTTCCAGTACACTATATGGTAAAACCTATGGTTTCATTGAAAAGTGCAGCTCGTTCCGCAAAAATTGAGCCCTCACATGACCATATTGACTGAAAAATAAAAAAAGTTACGTCTGTCAGAAAAAGAATGGCGGAAAAAAAAAACGGAAAGCGAAAAATCGGCCGGTCGTGAAGGGGTTAAGGGTGATGAGCTGTGTTGCTTTTACGCCAAACATATAGTTTTATAGTTTAGCATTGTGCCCAAATAATCTGATTTTGGTTTCATCTGACCAGAGCACCTTCTTCCACATGTTTGGTGTGTCTCCCAGGTGGCTTGTGGCAAACATTAAAAAACACTTTTTATGGATATGTTTGAGAAATTGCTTTCTCCTTGCCACTCTTCCATAAAGGCCAGATTTGTGCAGTGTACAACTGATTGTTGTCCTATGGACAGACTCTCCCACCTCAGCTGTAGATCTCTGCAGTTCATCCAGAGTGATCATGGGCCTCTTGGCTGCATCTCTGATCAGTCTTCTCCTTGTTTGAGATGAAAGTTTGGATGGACGGCCGGGTCTTGGTAGATTTGCAGTGGTATGATACTCCTTCAATTTCAATATGATCGCTTGACATCAAATTCGGGACTGGAGAAAACAGGTTTAACACCGCGCTTGAAGACCACGGACATCAGTGTTGAACACACAATTCTTTTATTTTACTTCATTCCTACGCGTTTCGGAGACCACAACTGCCTCCTTCTTCAGGGAAAAGAATTTTACAGAGACCAAGGAGGAGCCCTTAAAAAGGATATACAGAAAAAAAGAGGAAGAAAAAAAAGGGAGAAGGGAAGAGGGATCCCTGGCTATGACGTCAGTTCACCGTGTGCTGCAGAGCAATGACTCATTGCCACGTGGAGTAAAACCGCATTACATGGCCCTTACAAAAATTAAATAAAATATACATTAATGCATTTAGCACAAACAGAACATTCATAATCAGAAATCATAGCAATGAGAGATACAGAAAAAATGAATTTAAAGTGAAAAAAAAAGGGGGGGGGGAAATATATATACAACTATTAATGATCTTTGACACGAACCCGGGGTAGAGAGGCCGTGAAATTGACCGGCCATCTCACTGACATTGTGCTAACAGAGAGGTTAAATGATGCCTCATGATTAGCTACAAAAACCATTCACCATTAAAATCAAGTGCAAATGACATGCACTAGGTAAAAATCGGCAAATAGAACGGGGCATATATTATATTTGCAAGTAGGACCAATAGTGACATCATTTTTGTTATTATTAAAACTCAACCTTTTTAATTAATGAGTGAGGTGCACTTGAATAGGATCGACTAATGAAAAGGATCCGTTGTGATAAACCAGGAGGAACAACAGAGGAACAGTGTAGTGCGCATGTATAAGAATGGAAGCAGATTCTCTTAATGAGAAGAGGTGAAAGGAGTTCAGATCGTGGGAAGAAATTGCAAAGCGCAGGCGCGCTTCACATAGAAAGTAGCAAGTTCCTCACATCCCAAGGTTAAGAAAGTTCAGAAGCGTGGGAACTAACTATAGTGCGCGTGCGTGCAGCCAGTGACAGTTAAGGATTTTAACTCCAAACCATGTAGTCAAGCCGTGGAGAAGGAAAGACAAATCACGGATGAAATGCTCAGAGAAGTGTGAAGCGGGATCAAGCCCGACAGTGCTAGGAAGACTAAAGGATAGTTCATTTTAATCTGACAAAACATCCAAAACTCTCTCATAATTGGTTTACCGAAAAAACTAATCTTTAACACTAAAAAGCAAGGGAAGGGAAAAGGGTAGTTTAAAAACAATAATGCATTATTTGAAACACGTAGTAATTTAAGCAAGAAAATAAATTAATAAAGAATGGATAAAAATCAGGATATATGTGCGATGTGCATGGGGATTAATGACAAAACATATGTTGACAGTGTATCATTAGTAACATGAAAAAAAGGGGGGGGGTATGGGGGGGGATTTAAAAATATCTAAACTGGTAATTAAAACAACATTTAAGACATGAATACATTGAATATTTAAATGAATGTAAAAACAGTCCATCAGAGAAAAATGATATAAAAATGATATAAAAATATGTAAATATATATATAAAAAAATATATATATTAAATATATAAAGGATATATGAGCGAATAAACATAAAAGGCAATCATTATGATTAAAAATATCATAAAAAATCACAATAACGTATTCCCATAAATTAATAAAATAAATCAGTAATCTCATTGAGGCCAAAGGGTTTAAGAGTATTCAATCTGTGTATCCAGTAGGTTTCCTTTCTACTGAGTGTTTCTGCCCTATTATTGGCATTAGGGGGAACCTGCTCAATGGGTGTAATTTTAAAATCTGGATTTTTATTGTGTGCAATAGTGCAGTGTTTAGACAACCCATGTTTTAGGAATCCTATCTTGATATTATGGCGATGGGAATTGACTCTATTATGGAGTTCCTGACTGGTCCGACCTACATACTGCTTCCCACATTTGCAGTCCACCAGATACACCACATAATCGGACTGACATGTCAGATGATCTCTTATTGGGAAATTCTCAGAGACACCAGGAGTACTAAAAGTGGTCCTCCCGTGACATATGTTTTTGCAACACAAACATTTTTTTGACCCACATCTAAAAGCCCCCCCTATGGTAGGAGTATTATTATTTTGGTTAGGAGTTACTGTTCTGAGCCTACTAGGGGCTACTATAGTTTTGATAGTCGGTGCTCGTTTGAAGGTGACACCAGGAGCTGAGGGCAAAATGGAGCTAAGAATGGGATCTTTTTGCAGGATCGACCAATGCTTAGATAGAGTGTCCCTTATGATTAGATTATCCCTGCTGAAGGTAGTAATAAAATTGAGTGCAAATCCATCTAACATTTTACCCTTTGTTAGATCCAAGGGGACCTTTCTCCCTTTAATGAGATCAGACTGTTTAAGTTTAGCAGTCTCCTGGTAGGCTCTCCGGACCAAAGAACCAGGGTATCTTTTCTCTGAAAAACGTCCCCTCAATACATCTACTTGATCTCTAAAATCAGTGTCACGCGAACAATTTCTCCTAATCCTCTTGTATTGATTGAGGGGAATATTTTGTAACCATTTGGCATAATGCTCACTTCCAAAGTGTATGTAGGCATTAGCATCTACTTTCTTAAAGAAAGTCTTAGTAAGAATTTTTTCATTGTCATGAAAAATGGTTAGGTCCAAAAAGTTGATCTCTTTATCGCATATAGTAGCTGTAAAATCCAAACCCCAGTCATTACTATTTAGTTCATCGAGGAAGGTTCTGATATCTGAGTGATCACTATCCCAGATTATGAAGAGGTCATCAATGAACCTTTTATACAGGATAAGGCCACTCTCATGTGAGCCATTGTCAATAAATAATGATTCAAATAGCCCCATAAACAAATTAGCATAAGAGCAAGCAGCTTTAGATCCCATAGCTGTACCGACATGCTGATGATACAATTTTCCCAAGAAAGTAAAAAAATTATTGTGAAGGATGAAGTGCATACTTTCACAAAGAAAGTTTTTTTGTAGGAGAGGAAATCTGTTATCATCCTCCAGAAAAAAAGAGAACGCTAACAGGCCCAAATGGTGGCGAATATTTGAATATAATGATGCTATATCAATTGAAACAAAGATATAGGATTTGTTCCATGCGATTTCATTTAAAAATTCCACCAGATGGGCTGAGTCCCTGAGGTGACTTTTAAGGTTCCTGACATGTGGCTGCATTAATAGATCCACATAGTGGGCTAAATTCGCTGTGAGGGGGTTTATGCCAGAAATAATAGGCCTCCCAGGTGGATTAAGAAGATTCTTATGGACTTTCGGGAGGTGATAAAAAAAGGGTAATGGCGAATTATTCACCTGAAGGAACCTCTTTTCTGCTGGACTCAGCATATTAGCATCCACTGCACCTTGGATTAGAACTTTATAAGATACAACAGCTTGATCATATTTCTCTTTACTGACAATTTCATAATATAAAGGGTCCGATAGGATTCTGAGGGCTTCTTTGATGTAGTCTGTCCTATTCTGGATAACTATTCCTCCACCTTTATCAGCTGCTCGGATTACTATATCGCTATTATTTTTAAGACTATTTAGGGCTTTCTTTTCTATATGTGACAGGTTATGCTTAAAAAGTTTTTTTCGATTAACTGCTACTTTTAGATCCGCCAATACTAGGTCGCAAAAGGTTTTTATAAAATGACCTTGGCTGGCTATAGGATAACACTTCGATTTAGCCTTAACCGCAGTATGATAATAAGAAGTTGTTTCTGGGAGATTGACAAAGTTAGTGTCATTTTTTAATAAAAAATGCCTTTTCAGGGTTAATTTTTTGATATACTTTTGAACATCCAGGAAGAGATCAAAGTCCTTTGACCTATACGATGGGCAAAAAGACAAGCCCTTATTCAGAACTTGGATTTCACCCTTGCTTAAGACATGGTCAGAGAGGTTAAAAATATTATTAGTGGTAATGGTCTCTTTCGATTCAGTATCATCACAGATCACGTTGTTTGCACTGTTGGATCTGCTTAGACATTCTTTTTTTCTTTTTTTGTTTGCATTTGGAGCCTGCTCTGACTCCTCTGCGCTGTTTTTTCTTTTTTTGGTTGATGACCGTGGGACTAAAAAATCAGTTATTAAATTAGTTTTTTGGATTTTCGCCGATGGTAAAAAAGGTACTAACGGCTGGGACATGTTAGTATTATCGATAATGATTTTTTCAGGCTCTATGGATGCAATCTCAGGGACTAGTAGTATTGGTGAACCAAATGAGGGGGTACAGTCATCATGCACGGATATATTTAATAAATCAATAATATCACCATCTTGCGATGTGATAAGGACCTTTTCTTCTTGTTCGATGAGGGCTCTTTCCTTTCTAATTTTTTCTATTTGGAGTCTAATTCTAGCCAGATGAGCCCGTGTTTCCTCCGGGTTCAGGGAGGCCGGGTTCAACGATAAGGAATTAATGTAATCTCTAGAGGTAGATGGTTGAGCTGTAGAAGTTGCCACTACCGTCTTACTTTCATTAGGAGCATTGACCTGCTGGAAGACTTCATCTGCCAGCAAATCAATCTTATCAGGCTGCCTGACGGGTTTGCTGAAGTCAGTCTCCCCATTAGCAGCTGATGGTTTTACCGAAATGCTACTAGAACCTCCAGTAATGTTCTGATGACTATTGTTATGGTTATGAAATTTACTATTGATAAAACTTTTTCTATTATTGAAATTATTGCTGGAAGAGGAGCTAAAACTCCTATGTGAAATTCTTCTAGGAGGGAGGGGGGGCATTGAATCCACACTAGGAGGGTGAGATTTGGCTTTACTCTTATCATGCCTATCCCTTTGAAGCTTTTTGGATTTTCTCATGATCGTATCATGCTCCAGCTGCAAGAGACGAGTATTGAGCCCGGAGTTCAAATATTTATAGTCCAAGTGCAAACAAAACTTGGAAAGTTCACTATTTAGCTCAGTGATTTTTTGAGCTGAAGTCATGGCAATGTTAGTTCTTTTATCATGAAGGCAAAGCAACATACCTTTCATACAGTCCTTAAATAAGTCGCTCCATTTGGCTGTGAAAACTTGGTCCTGCGGAAAGGGTGATTCACGTCCAATCTGCAAGCCTTTAGGGCAAAGTCCTTCATCCAGGTATATCGATAAAAACCTGGCATCCAGGCTGTAATGCAACTCTTCTTTCATAAGGTCCTCCAAAGTATAGAACAGTTTTTTCATAAGAAAAGTATCATCCTCAGAAAAAGGAACCCCTGAGTCCATACTGGATTCAGGATCATTGCTTTCTGGTGTACCTACAGTCTGAAGTATTAACCTCTCTCTAGAGGAGAGGCGATTACTGTAGTAATCCATGTCTCTTGAATCGATAGAGAAGTTGATAATGTACCCTCTGCTGCCGGTTCTCAAGAGGAAAAAGGGGGACTTGGTCACACCGCCAAACCCCGATGTCCAACGGACTTGAGCAAACTAAAATTAGGAGAGAGAAGGCGCAATAGGGTATTACCCGATTTACTGGGTAAAAAGGTATAAGGAAATGGTGCACTCACCTGGTCGGGTTGTGCCAGTCACAACCCCTTTAATAGCATAGGCGAGTGCTAAGGTGGTCCAGCAGCAGCCCTGTTGTACAAGCAAAACATCAAATTCGGGACTGGAGAAAACAGGTTTAACACCGCGCTTGAAGACCACGGACATCAGTGTTGAACACACAATTCTTTTATTTTACTTCATTCCTACGCGTTTCGGAGACCACAACTGCCTCCTTCTTCAGGGAAAAGAATTTTACAGAGACCAAGGAGGAGCCCTTAAAAAGGATATACAGAAAAAAAGAGGAAGAAAAAAAAGGGAGAAGGGAAGAGGGATCCCTGGCTATGACGTCAGTTCACCGTGTGCTGCAGAGCAATGACTCATTGCCACGTGGAGTAAAACCGCATTACATGCCCCTTACAAAAATTAAATAAAATATACATTAATACATTTAGCACAAACAGAACATTCATAATCAGAAATCATAGCAATGAGAGATACAGAAAAAATGAATTTAAAGTGAATATGATCGCTTGCACAGTGCTCCTTGGGATGTTTAAAGTTTTGGAAATCTTTTTGTAACCAAATCTGTCTTTAAACCTCTCCACAACAGTATCACGGACCTGCCTGTTGTGTTCCTTGGTCTTCATGATGCTATCTGCGCTTTAAACAGAACACTGAGACTGTCACAGAGCAAGTGCATTTATACAGTGACTAGATTCCACATAGGTTGCTTATATTTATCATCATCAGTCATTTAGGACAACAATGGATCATTCAGAGTTCCTCAATGAATTCCTTCTGGAGTGAGTTTGCTGCACTGAAAGTAAAGGGGCCAAATAATATTGCACGCCCCACTTTTCAGTTATTTATTTTTTAAAAAAAGCTTCGTTCAACTTCACAATTGTGTCCCACTTGTTGTTGATTCTTCACCATAACAATCTTTAAATTTCAAGCCTGAAATGTGGGAAAATGTTGAAAAATTCAAGGCAGCCGAATACTTTCGCAAGGCACTGTAGTGTGTGCAATGCAAGTCAATGGGGAAAACTCGCAAAGTAACGAGTAACCAAAATGCCGTACTATTCGTGCGAGTAGCGTACTCGTTATGGGTATAGTGAGTACAAACAGTTAGGTACTTGCTCAACTCTAGTGATAACCTGTCCTAAGAAAAGGTCATCAAAATGTAAATAGTGGACAACCTCTGTAAAGGGAACCTGTAATGAGATTCAGGCTGCAGGAATACAGGCAGCATGAATCAGACTCTTGCTATCAATCTAGCGGTGTGAATTAGGAAGAATTTTTCGTGAATTGGTTTTGGACGCTTTCTGAGCTGCATGTTTTCTCCGAATATTGGCTTCATCGTAAACATACTTTGCTGCCGTAATGCAGCCGGTGTCTGAATCATGTTACCCACAGGTAGCAGGAATCAGACAGAGCTGCATTATTAAAAAGATGTATGTTTCACCCGGAAACGCTGCAGCTGTGGAAAGGTGGCTAGGCTGACTTCTCTTCTCTCCGCCTTACTCTGCATGATTAATAGGTGTCTCGCTATGTGTATATAGGGAGAGACCTGTCAATCTAGCTGGGAAAAGTGAGCAAGAACATACCTATGTGAGTAGTCACCTTGGTTCCATCTTAAATTATGTTTTCTATAAAACAGCATAGTGCTTCAGATAGAACATACATATTTGTTATAAGACAGCCTGGCTCTGGCTCATGTTGCTCATGGCTAATTCATAAGACAAATTTCCTTTATGCATGTGTAACCAAACAAGAAAGAAGAGAAACATTTTTTATCAAATGTGTTGAGGTCATGGCTTTGTGGCACTTACTAATATAGATTCTCCTGTACTTGTTAGTATATGCTTCCTCTTTGAGGAGAGCTGTGCAGCCTGGGAGGACGGCTACAATAATAAATGTACGGGTCCCTGTAATACCTATAAAATAGTAAGTGCGACAAAGTCATGTTCCAACATACTTAAAGATAAAGTGGCCAATCCCTTTTAATAGGTCTCTGTTCACATAGCTCTTACTTCCAGGTTTGTAATAAAGAATTGTAGTGTCATACTATAAAGCAGGAGTCCCCAAACTGGGGTTTAGGAGCCACATGTGGCACACCAGCCTATGATATGTGGCTCGCAAATGTCTGCCAGGTTAGTGCATTAGCACCAGGTCTAGCAGAAATGAAGAGTGGGTCTCCAGATGGTGACATTTGTGTCTAGCCCCACACAGAAGAGCAGATCTGGATGCATATAGTGGCCTTGAGGGTTTGGAGATAAATGAAGTACCATAAGCTGGAGATAAAATGATACTGCCAATCAGAGGAGGTGCTTGAAGCTGGATCTTGTAAGAGTGAATAATTTAAGAATAACGAATTGGGGTAAGGTGGGAATCCCTGCATGTAAGTACTCTGCTCCAGTGTTATTTCTGTGGGAAAGCTTTGGCTGTCATTGTACCGGTAATAGGGGCTCTGAGAGTCACTGCTCCATGTCAAGAGGCACTTGATGTGGCTCTCTACCCTATCAGAGCTGAATGTGCCTCTACAGCAGTGATGGCGAACCTATGGCATGCAGAGCCCTCTGTGTCGGCACGCAGAGCCCTCTGTGTCGGCACGCACGCTCTCGCCTCATTCAGCCACTTTGAACTGCCTATGTGATCGTGCCGGCAGTTCAAAGTTGTGTTGGAGCGGAGGAGACATTTCACCTCGCTCTGACACTCCTCGTCTAGGCTGCAGGCCTGTTGCCTAGGAGACGGCGGGAGCATCAGTAAGCAGCGCCGGCGTAATGACGTCTTGTGGTCGCGCGGGAACTAAGGACCCAGCGGCGCGCAGCGGTGGAGCGAGTGTTGGCAGGTGAGTTTTTTGTTGGGTTTTTTTTGCCAGGAAAGGGGTACATGATCATGCCAGGAAGGGGGAACCATGCCAGGAAGGGGGTAAATGAACATGCCAGGATGTGGAAACATGAACATGCCAGGATGGGGAAACATGTGTACCGCCCCGGGCTCGGCTGCAGCTGAGCCGCTCAGGTCCGGGCTCACTGGTGGGTGGCTCGAGCACCTCCGGACCCGGGGGTCCTGTGGTCACTCCGATCTGAAAGGGGCTGGCGGTTTAGGGGACGTAGGTGTACGGCCGGAGCTGTGTTAAAGTTCGTGACGCCACCCACGGGTTCTGGTGAAGGTGGATACCACCGCTGCAGTTGCGGGGCACCCGAGGGAGATGTTGCGCAGCAAGATGTTAGCCCCTCCGTGGGTAGGGATGATGGTCCCGGGACCCGTTGGAGAGAGCTGGGCGGTGCATGGAGATGTGCGGCCGGAGGGCACTGATGTACTCACGATTAGTAACACACACAAGTCTCTGGTAAACCAAGGTGATGGTGGTTGGTGCCCGCAGACGGCTGCAGTCTGGTCCCCCACCCGGTTGGTGGTCTCTGCCTTTCTCCTGCACCTGTTTGTGTGATGATGGGCTACCTGAACTTGCAATACAGGAGTCCTATAGTCCTGGCCGCAATCAGTTAATTAGCTAGCCCCCAGTAGCTTCTGGACCTAGCTTCAGGGTCTGAGTACCCCCCTTTGTGCTCCGTTTCCAGTCGGTTCCCCGGGTCGGTACCGGCGGGCCACTACCCTGTCCCGGTCCACCACGGTTCCATCGAGCCATCTTTCCGGCTCCTGCAGGCAGAGGCCTCCATATGCCTCCTAGCCAAAGGTGCCCGGGCTCCAACCCTGGCACCTGTCAGTTAGCTGCCGACCTGTTACGCAGGCCTGCTTCCACTTCACTTCCAAAACTCATCTGACATTTTTCCCGCCTCGGGCTATCTGAACTCCTCGGTGGGCGTGGCCAACCGCCTGGCTCCGCCACCTGGTGTGTCCATCAAGCGATGAGAAGGGTGACTAGGTTTTTAAGGGTTGGCTGCTGTCACCTTGTTAGGGGACTGGTGTTGTGCGGGGCTCTATCTGTGACTACCTGGCTGGTCCAGGGCGTCACACATGAACATGCCAAGATGGGGAAACATGAACATGCCAGGATGGGGAAACACGATAGGATGAGGAAACATGCCAGGATGGCATTTACCAGAAAGGGAAACATTTACCAGGATGGGGGGAACATTTACCAAGATGGGGGAACATGTTGGGATGGGGTACATTTACCAGGAAGGGGAACATTTACCAGGATGGGGTACATTTACCAGGATGGGGGTACATGCCAGGATGGGGTACATTCACCAAAATGGGGGAACATTTACCAGGATGGGGGAACATACCAGGATGGGGTACATTTACCAGGAAGGGGTACATTTACCAGGATGTGGGAACATGCCAGCATGGGGGACATTTACCAGGATGGGGTACATTTACCAGGATGGGGGAACATGCCAGGATGGGGGAATATTTACTAGGATGGGGGAACATTTACCAGAATGGGGTACATTTACCAGGATGGGGTACATATACCAGGATGGGGAACATGCCAGGATGGGGGACATTTACCAGGATGGGGGACATTTACCAGGAAGGGGTCATTTACCAGTTTGGGGTACATTTACCATAATGGGGGAACATGACAGGATGGAGTATATTTATCAGGAAGGGGAACATTTACCAGGATGGGGGAACATTTACCAGGATGGAGGAACATTTACCAGCTTGGGGGAACATGCCAGTACAGGATACATTTACCAGGAAAGGGAACATTTACCAACATGGGGGAACATGCCAGGATGGGGGACATTTACAAGGATAGGGGACATTTACCAGGATAGGGGACATTTACCAGGATGGGGGATATTTACGAGGCTAGGTGACATTTACCAGGATTGGGGAACATTTACCATGATGGAGGACATTTACCAGAAATAAGGTACACGCCGGGAAGGGGGAACATTTCCCAGGATGAGGAGCATGGCGGAATGGGTTACATTTACCAGGATGGGGCCATGACGGGGACAAATATGCTAGAATGTAGGAAATGTATATCAGGATGGGGAACATGTTTACCAGGAAGTGGCCCAGGAGCGGGGACATAACTACACAATGAAAGGGGAGGGTAGCAACTTGTATGTCTACATGGGATTTCAAGATGTTAAGGCTTTGAAATGTAGATGTGGATTAACGGTGAAATCTGATTGCATTTCATGCTAAAATCTCTGTCTGTCTAATATGCTGCAATTTTTTTTCCGGAAAAATCAATCCAACTGCTGTGTCTGGAAAGGGCAGGGGCTGAGCTTCAATGTGTGGTAAGCACGCATGAGCGTGATGCCCCCTGCTGAAGAGAAGACTGCAAAGTAAGGTTAAAATCAATTATTTACATAAAAGGATTGGTTGGCACTTCGGGAAAAAAATTGGGTTTAGGGCTACAGTTGGGGCACTCGGCCTGTGAAAGGTTCGCCATGACTGCTCTATAGGGAAGAAAAGTTGGGGACCACTACTGTAAAGGCTGCTCTACACCAGAAGATCTATCGTGCGATAGATCGTCGGGGTCACGGTTTTTGTGACGCACATCCGGCATCGCTTGCGATGCCGGCCTGTGTGGCACCTCCTAGCGACGCAGTATCGCTCACAAATCGTGAGTCGTGTACTGCTCGTTAAGGCTGCTTTACATGGTACGACCGATTGTGCAATTTCACAATCGATCGTACCCGCCCCCGTCCTTTTTGCGTCACGGGCAAATCGCTGCCTGTGTCGCACAAAGTCGGTAACCCCCCGTCACACGTACTTACCTCTCGTGCGACCACGCTGTGGGCGGCGAACGTCCACTACCTGGAGTGGGAGGGACGTTCGGCGTCACAGCGACGTCACACGGCCGCCAGCCAATGGAAGCGGAGGGTCGGAGATGAGCGGGACGTAAACATCAGGCCAACCTCCTTCCTTCACATAGCCGGCGGCGGCCGCGTGACGCAGGTGAGCTGCTGTTCATCGTTCCCGGGGTGTCACACGGAGCGGCGTGTGCTACAACGTTAACAATGAACAACTAAATTAAACGATATTATGGAACCTAGCGACCAGTACACGACTCACGATTTGTGAGCGATACTGCGTCACTAGGAGGTGTCACACAGGCCGGCATCGCCAGCGATGCCGGATGTGCGTCACAAAAACCGTGACCCCGACGATCTATCGCACGATAGATTGTCTGGTGTAAAGCAGCCTTTAGGTTTCATAATATCGTTTAATTTAATTGTTCATCGTTCCCGGGGTAGCACACGCCGCTCCGTGTGACACCCCGGGAACGATGAACATCGCTTACCTGCGACCCGCGGCTCTCGCCGGCTATGTGGAAGGAAGGAGGTGGGCGGGATGTTTACGTCCCGCTCATCTCCGCCCCTCCGCTTCTATTGGCCGGCGGCCGTGTGACGACGCTGTGACGCCGAACGTCCCTCCCACTCCAGGAAGTGGACGTTCTCCGCCCACAGCGAGGTCGGACGGGAGGTAAGTACGTGTGACGGGGGTTACCGACTTTGTGCGCCACGGGCAGCGATTTGCCCGTGACACAAAAAGGATGGGAACGGGTACGATCGATTGTGAAATTGCACAATTGGTCGTACCGTGTAAAGCAGCCTTAAAGAAAACAAAAACACTGTATTATTTTTTTTTTTACACAGAAAGCAATAGGTATACAGACTAAACCAGGCCTGGACTGACCATAGAGCAAGTCTGGCAAATATGGGCCGCTCTCTGCTGTCACAGCCGCTTTGCTCAGCAGTGTGCAAGCCGGGCACTGCCATGCGCACACTAGCTGTAGCAGAACCAGGAGGCAGCGCGCTGTGCCAGCCCTGCTGTGTGCTGTGTGCACAGCATGCACACGCTGCTGAGGAGCGTGGCGGTGGCGGTGCCGGTGACGGCAGCTTCCTCCTCCCTATTGAAATGTATTTACGTCTTTCAGACGTAAATACATTTGAATAGTGCGCCGGGACTGGGCCCCGCCCCCGACGTGCAACAACGTGATGACATCAGCACCTTGCTGACGTCATCACAGTGCTGCGGGCGCCACGCTGGACGCATCAGGCAGCGGTAAGTGCTCCATGGAGGAGCTGAAGATATTAATGGGGATTAGTGGGGAGGGGCTGAGGACACATAACGGGGAACATTTGTGAAGGAATACAGCTATGTGACAGGCAGAGGAGGAGTACTGTATTCCGAGGGAGGGGGGAGGCAGGAGTGTGTAGTGATGGGGTAGTGTAATTTGTGTGTGTAGGGGGTGATGGGGATGCATTATATTGTGTGTGTGTGTGTGGGGTAATAGAGGGTGCATTGTATTTTGTGTGTGTGTGTGTGTGTGTGTGGAGGGTTAATGGAGGGTGCATTGTATTTGTGTGTGTGTGTGTGTGTGTGTGTAGGGTTAATGGAGGGTGCATTGCATTGTGTGTGTGTGTGTGTGTGTGTGCGTGTGTGTGTGGAGGGTTAATGGAGGGTGCATTGTAGTGTGTGTGTGTGTGTGTGTGTGTGTGTGTGTGTGGAGGGTTAATGGAGGGTGCATTGTATTGTGTGTGTGTGTGTGTGTGTGGAGGGTTAAAGGAGGGTGCATTGTAGTGTGTGTGTGTGTGTGTGTCTGTGTGTGTGTGTGTGTAGGGATAATGGAGGGTGCATTGTATTGTGTGTGTGTGTGGAGGGTTAATGGAGGGTGCATTGTATTGTGTGTGTGTGTGTGTGTGTGTGTGTATGTGGAGGGTTAATGGAGGGTGCATTGTATTTTGTGTGTGTGTGTGTAGGAGTAATTGGGGTGCATTGTATTGTGTGTGTGTGTGGGGGGGGAGGGTAATGGAGGGTGCATTGTATTTTGTGTGTGGAGGGTTAATGGAGGGTGCATTGTAGTGTGTGTGTGTGTGTGTGTGTGTGTGTGTGTGTGTAGGGTTAATGGAGGGTGCATTGTATTTTGTGTGTGTGTGTGTGTGTGTGTGTAGGGGTAATGGGGGGTGCATTGTATTGTGTGTGTGTGGGGGGGGGAGTAATGGAGGGTGCATTGTATTTTGTGTGTGTGTGTGTGGAGGGTTAATTGAGGGTGCATTGTATTGTGTGTGTGTGTGTGTGGGTGTGTAGGGTTAATGGAGGGTGCATTGTATTTGTTTATGGGGAGGGTTATATTGTGTGTGTTGGGGGGTTTTAATGGAGGGTGCATTGTATTTTGATTGTGTGTGTGTATGTGTGTATGTGTGGGGAGGATTAATGGAGGGTGCATTGTATTTTGTGTGTGTGTGTGTGTGTGTGTAGGGGTAATGGGGGTGCATTGTATTGTGCGTGTGGGGTGAGGAGTAATGGAGGGTGCATTGTAGTGTGTGTGTGTGTGTGTGTGTGTGTAGGGGTAATGGAGAATGCATTGTATTGTGTGTGGGGTGGAGGGGTAATGGAGGGTGCATTGTATTGTGTGTGGGTGGGGGGATTACAAAAGAGCAGTTTCGGGGAATATATAAATAATAATAATAATAATAATAATAATAATAAAAAAAGGGGCAATATGAGGGAGACATTATGGAGAGAGGCAGTGTGGGGGTATATTACAAAGAGAGCAGTGTGGCGGGGACATTATAGAGATAAGCTGTGTATGGGGACATTATGGAAAGAGGCAGCATGGGGGTATATTAAGGAGAGAGGCAGTGTGGTAGGTATTTTGGATAAGGGCAGTGTGGGGGGGATATTTTGTGAAGGAAGCACAGCAATTATTTATTCAGGGGCACAGCATGGGAGATATTTACATTTATGGGGCAGTATAATGATACTTTTATTTTTAAAGGTGCTTTGTGGGGAAGTGCTGCTGAAGAATAGTGATGCCTTCAGAGACAAGCAGTGGGCACGGAACCTCACCATGGCGTCTGTACTGCGTGGAGACAAAAAGGATGGGATCAGCTCAGAAGATGTCACCTATAAAGGTACCTGGATGTAAATGATTATTTGTGATATTGCCTGCGTCTTATCAGTATTGTGGTTCCTGTATGGTCCGCAGTCTGATAACAACAACTCCCAGCATCTCCTTACCATTGTTAAGGACAAGCTGGGAGTTGTAGATTCCGGCATCTTCCGAGCCTTCCCATTGATCTGCATTGTAACATACAGAACGTTTTCCGAGTGGAAAACACCAGAAGAATGGAGCGGTCACTTCTTTTAATCACTTGGTGGTTTTAGAAACCTGAAGTGGGAAAAAGATGCTCAAAATCCTGAACCTGTGCACAGCGAGTAGATGCAGATGGTCATTCATGGGCAGTAATTTTCATAGTAGTTTCCATGGTGGGATCTTCCCCAACATTTCATTGCATATTCCCTAAGTGGTATGTGGGAAAATAGCAAATGTGTAAGAGCCTAAAATATAACTTTTAATCTATTCACATAAAATCTTAGATTAAGACACAGGGGTAACGTATAGCTCTCTGGATTGAATGGGACAAATGGAGCCCAGATCCAGGAGCCAATAATATATAACAAAATTAACAAAAAAACACAACATACATAACAAATAATTGAGTATGATAATTATTACTCCAAGAGGGACAGTGGTCCCGTAAATGAGTACCTAAAAAATTATCAAAAAAACTCAATATAATAAACATATAGTGCATAGGTGATCCTCAAGGAGGAAATCACTCAAATCAGGATTCTAGAATGAGTTAGACTCGATCTCACCCATTCCTCGCAGCTTGGGGTATACAGGATTTTCTCCACACGGGTCCGCACAGCATCCAGCTGGCCCTACAATGACTCTAGGAAATCTTAGTAATACCTGATACCCCAAAAGCTTCTGCCCTTTCAAGGGCAGACCACATCTAGCCCTCTCTTAGTGCCCCTATAATGTTCCTGGCCCTCGTCCCAAGCTGGGAGTTGTAGATTCCGGCATCTTCCGAGCCTTCCCATTGATCTGCATTGTAATATACAGAACGTTTTCCGAGTGGAAAACACCAGAAGAATGGAGCGGTCACTTCTTTTAATCACTTGGTGGTTTTAGAAACCGGAAGTGGGAAAAAGATGCTCAAAATCCTGAACCTGTGCACAGCGAGTAGATGCAGATGGTCATTCCAGTATTTTTCATAGTAGTTTCCATGGTGGGATCTTCCCCCAAACATTCCATTGCATATTCCCTAAGTGGTATGTGTCCAAAATTATCACCAGTGAAAACAACAGCTTCTCTGATCACCCATCTGTAGAATAGGTCATCAATATTAGTTCAGGGAGATCTGATTTTGTATCCCTGCCCATCAGCTATATGACGAGGCCGCAGCACTATGGAGAGCAGCATCCTCTTCATTATCTGCGAGACCCAGCTCTGTAGGAAAATAGCGGCTTCACCAGGTCCTGCTACTAAGAGCAATAAATAGGCCTGAGCTGTAATACTGGACGCAGCTGTGACTACATATTATATGATCGTGTTACACAACCTACAAGTGCACAAAGATATTACACATTCACCAAGTGACAAGTGGGCCTGCGTATCCCCAAATGCCAGGGCTGAATTTTAGTCCCAGTCCGGCCCTGGACTAAACCATGTAACATCATTACATATTTATATTTTATACATTTAGATCTGTCTAAAAAAAAAAAAGAGAAAAGAAAATTAGATCCTTCTGTCTGACTGGAACTCTTTACCTTTCTTTTTGGAACCATTAATTTGAATAAAAAAAATAAAACCAGAAACTTTTCTATAAAATAAATACAATATATAACACGTTTGTTTTTATTATACAGTATATTTATTACTTCAAATGCTGGTGATAAGAATTGTAGTAGAGAAAAACCGATATATACTGGTGAAAGAGAACATATCGCTCTGCATATATTAACCCCTTCTATCCCCCTCCCATCTCCAAGGGGAATGCACCAGGTATACAAGATAAAATATGCAGTCATGTTTAGAGAAAATGAGGTATAATACATATAATCTAGACCTTTTCCACAAGAGTTTAATGATAACGCCTAAAATATCCTAGTAATAAACTGCATGTGATAAGAGGGAAATAATGAAGGAGCCCTTTATTGCTGTACGACAGGACAGATGGTGAAGGAGAATTTTTTTGCTTTTGCTGTACAAAGGTTTTCCATTATCATAAGGTTTGACAAGATGATATTTGTATTTGACATACTATAGATTCCTCATAGAACATAAGGCTGAGCGGAGAATTTTGGATTATTGCCACGTGTCAACATTGGCTTGCGTGTAGCAAAGCTGTCTCAATAAAAAATGTGGCTTTGTTAGCCAGTGCAAGCAATGCCAGTCTATTATTTTTCACTTTGCTGGTGTAGTTTAGACAGGGCAATGCGGAGTTAGAAGGTGACCACTTTATGATGATGTCCACAAATATGCTGTAAATAATATGTCACTTATAGAGCAGCCCGTATGAGCTTCTTTGTGAAATGCTGCCCCTTATATAGTAAAGTCTTCTAGACAAACTTCATGGCTACCGATTGATGGACATGTAATGTCCCATGTTCCTCAATTGCCCTTATTGAAAAGTACTGCTCATGGGAAACCATTGCAGGTGTAGTATTTAACTATGGAAATTGCTCAAAGAAATGTTGAGTCACATGTCCCTCCACCAGTAGGTTCAGGGAAATCATCGGAGCCAGTGACAGTTGTGAAAATTCTCATAAAGTGGCCACCGTCTTTAAGCAATACCTTTCATTAGCTAAATGGTATTCTATGCCCACAAAACGATTGGGTTAGTGATCGTTCTATGAGCATAATAGTATAGTTGACCTGTCTAAAAGGTCTATTAAACAGTAGCGTAATCGACTTAGATGTTTAATGCTGACCATTAGCCAGTGTAAATGCACCGTAAGGCTAAGTTCAGATGTCCAAGCATCACAATTTGTGTAGGGATTGTTTGTGATTCCTGGACTGGCCGTTCGTCTCCTTACCTGAACTTAACAGTCTCATGTATTATTATGAGGCTGGTGACTTTAGATCAGGAGACTCACGACTGATCCAAAATCTGAACTTGATTCTCAAACATCCTTATTCAACCTGAAATGTATGGCGGTCCTAATCTGACCACTGTACATGGCTTTAAATAACAACCCCATGGCCAAGAGCTATCTCCTTAAATCTTTTAATAAAACTTCAGGCTTGACTGAGCACTCACTTTTATTTTATTAGAGAGATGGTGAAAGGCCAAAGAAGACAGGAGCTGGTTGGGCTGTCACTATATTCATAGGGCCTGATTCATGAAAACTGGTGTTCTGTATGCCAGTCTTAAAGAACTCTGTGCTGTAGCAAGATGCGCCTAATTTTGTAAAAGGTACGTGTCTTTGAATGAATTTGATGCGTCCTTCAGCTACCATGCGCCACTGACAGAAATACCAAACATTTTAGTGTTGTAAATTATCACAATTAGTAGGGCATGCTTGGTTCTGCCCCATGCTGTCCCAGTTCCACACACGTTTCTAAACATTGGCGGAGCTGACCCAGGAGTGGTGTAAAGACGCCAAAAGTCACAATATTTTTGCACAACTTTGAGTTGCACAACAATTTAGTGACATTTCAAGGTATTTTACGGCAGAGTTCTGGAGAAAATACTTTGATAAAATAGACTCATTATTTTTTTACTGATTCCCCAAAAATTGGTGAGTTCAGCTAACATTTATGTAATGTTTATGGTCAAGTTAAGTGGAATGGCCAAGTTAAGTTAAAGGGGTTGTCCACTACTTTAACATTGATGGTCTATTCTTATGATAGATCATCAATGTCTGATTGACCAGGGACCGACACTTGGCACCTTCACTGACCAGTTGTTCTTGGTGCCACCAGATGTGCAGTACCCGGTCGTGGCCTCTATCAGAAGACATGACATCTCTGAAACTGTGTATTTCTGGCTGCCTGCTGCCGCTGCCGGCACCGACACCGGAAGTGGTGGGTGTCAGACTCCAGCCAATCAGACATTGATGACCTATCCTAAGGATAGGTCATCAATGTTATAGTAGTGGACAACCTCTTTAAGTTATTTTTTTTTATTTTCTAAGCAAGTGAAAGGTATTACTTAAAGGTTTTTGTGGACTATAGCATTGATAACCTGTCTTTTACAATAATACCACTAATCAACAGAATGAAGAGTGAATGATCCTTGCCTGCAGTACCAGGCATAGTAATGTCTATGTGAGTGTAGTTCTGCCTGATGTAATGCAGCTCTGCTGGATGCAGGGGGTAACTCATCAGGCAGTGATGGCCTTGTCTAATCGACTGCTTTGACAACAAGGTCACTCTGGGACAGGTTCTGCATTTGAGGACGTCTGTGTGTTATTGACCCTTCCTTATAGGTAGCGACTGTACCTTACACATTAGTGTCTTACATTACACTGCATCGCTCTCTGTGAAGCGCACCCTGCAGGCAGATGCTAGGTGTGTGGCTCCTGCTTCTGGTTGTGGTGCTGATGAGGAGTTCCTTGAAAAGTAACAGGATGTGCCAGTTGTTCTGGGCGGAACATTCCAAGTACCCACATTTCCAGCTCTTCTTTACCAGAATTGATAGGACATGGCGTGGTGCAAAGCGATGCTTCTGCTGGTCTCTCTTATTTCCAACCACTACAATAAGTGGAGTTTTGCTGGTGCTACATAGAAATATGAGTGTGAATTAATTTCTCATACACACCAGTAAGAATTTACGTTACACAACATTCCGACCAAATACATTCTTTGAGACAAAGAACTTCTGGTAAGTTGTAGACACTTAAGAGAAGACTTTATTGCTGAAGTCTGTGACTAATAGCAATTTTGCTACTGCTCAAAAATGTACTGGAAATCCAAAACAATATCCTAAGTTTCAGGTCATTCATAACAATGGTAGAGTGTATAGGGTGCGTTCAGACATATGTTTTGTCCAGCCAGTTGTTTGGGTTTATTTTTATTATTTTTTTTTTTACATCCCAACTTGACATTACTGATGACAATTCACCTGCTTGGTGTTGGTTTTGTCATAAATTTACACCTGACACAGAAGCATGAGAAGCAAATATATGTGAACAGTCCCTTAGAATATTGTGCCAGATTTCCAGTAAAATAAATCTATCAATGCCATAATTTTTTTTCCATTTTTAAGTGTTTGGCCAAATGACTATAATTATATCATATGTATTCAAAGACTTAAGCCCGCTTTACACGCTGCAATGTATCTTACAATGTGTCGGCGGGGTCACGTCGTAAGTGACGCACATCCGGCGTCGTAAGGTACATTGCAGTGTGTAACAGCTACGTGCGATTGCGATTGAACCGGAAAACGTTCATCGGACGCACGTCGTTCATTCCTCATGAATTGAACGTCAGGTTGTTCATCGTACCCGGGGTAGCGCACATCGCAGTGTGTGACACCCCAGGAACGATGAACAGATCTTACCTGCATCCTGCGGCTCCCGGCCGGTAATACGGAAGGAAGAAAGTGGGCGGGATGTTTACGCCACGTTCATCTCCGCCCCTCCACTTCTATTGGCCGGCTGCCGCGTGACTTCGATGTGACGCCGAACGTCCCACCCACTCCAGGAAGTGGACGTTCGCCGCCCACATCGAGGTCGTATGGACGGGTAAGTACGTGTGACGGGGGGTTACTCGTATGTGCGGCACATTCAACAAATTGAACATGCCGCACATACGATGGAGGCGGCTACGATCGCATACGATATCGTATGCTGGATCGTAAGGTGTAAAGCAGGCTTTAGACATTCCTGATGCTGCATAGAGATTTTTAGAAAATTTAGTGTATTGTAAGCAATCCACTATACTGGTATAAAGTGTGACATTTTTTGCCCTACCTTCTCAATAACAGAAAGAAACAAAAAGGTTATTTCAAGTTAAGATCCCACCTGGAGGATCGGAAGATGAAGGGTGAGCACCCATCACATAGGCATCTGACGATCCTCCATAGTGATTGTTACCTGATATAAGACTGTCATATATATATACATTGTGTGGATATATATATATATATATATATATATATATATATATATATATATATATAATATAGGGTTACCTAGATTATACTAAACTCTCTAAACATTATTTAGATAAAATGATTACATGCTGATATAGGATGGCCTACTACTTATGCACTCCAATTGGGCAGAGTGCCACCGTCCTTCTACACTATAATTACGTAATAAATAATATATTTTCTTTTAACGTGATTATTTGATATTTTTCAACTGTGTATTATTACCAGAATGGCTGCTCATGTCTATTTATAAAGGGGATAAGCCCCTGTCCAGCGATTGACTGGACCATATACTGTACATTACTTTGAAATCACCAATGCTTGATTGTAATATCTATAAACCAGAGAGATCAAAAATTCTCTGAATAAGGGATTAAATACACATAACACGTAACCTTTATTGTTAAATTATAAATAGAAGACGCCATGAGACTATATGTATTCCACAAACATATCAATCATATCTCCTTCTATTTCTTTATAGGATATGACTAATCTCTACTAATAAAATATAGCCTAAAATCCCATAAAACCACCCTTAGTGGTCCCTCACCAATCACAGGGAACTAACTAGAGTATAATCCGAGGAGGTACAATATATACTTAATAAACTCAGTGCTGTTCTTTCATTAATTACACCATTCACTGGACAGTTTACATCCTGTAATTATGCACTTTATCTCTTCATCTCAACGTGATTTGTCACTCCTATAGACAAATATTAATATATATGGATGGGATATAAATATGCCATCCACCATAACAGAAGACACAAAGAGATATTAAAATTCCCCACTTTATCTACTCTGGATAGATAGATGGATAGATGATAGATAGCTAGATAGATCTATATATACATAGATAATAGATATAGAAAAGGATAGATAGATGGATAGACAATAGCTAGATACAACAAAAAAGTAAGACTGACAGCACTTTGAATAGTGTGAACAGGTGCGTATCTGTTCATGATACATAATATCTACAAAAAAGAGGAACAGTCGCACACTATAATCGCAAAGCTTTAAACTACTAATAACAATCTAGAATTTTTTTAGGTGTTTAGCATATTAGAATGGCCATCTTAATACCTGCCCAGTAGCCACGTCACGACAACCTCATTGTACTGGGTCCTTCTCTATCCTACTGCCTCTGTCTGGGCTTTCAAAAACCTATATGTAAGCCCACACAGAGGCAGTAGGATAGAGTAGGGCAAAGTACAATGAGGTTACCTTGACGTGCAGCCGCCGCTGCTGTGTGAGGCCTCCGGGGTGATGATATGGCAGCAATGGTGGTACTGCTCCCCACAGGTGGAGCGGTGCCCCGGGGACACTGTTGGCGCTCGTGAAAGTCTATGGTGTTGGGTGGATAACACGGTGCAGGGCCGACAGGCGATGAAAGAAACAGGCACAAACAACAGTCTCTCTACCTTCTCCTCTTTTACTTTAAGAACAGTCCAGTCCTGGGAGACCGTCACAGGTGGTGAAGGGGATCCGGTCGGCCTGGAAGTACTTGGGGTGATCTTTTTGGCCAGCTGAGTATGAGGCCTACTCCTGTTCTTTTCTTTACTATTATAGGACCCTGCTCTCTGGATTTAGCGATCGCCCTCTTGCTGCTGGGACCGGTGGTACGTCCCTTTCCCTCTGTGGTAGGCTGCGCAGGCCCTCTCTGGTGCTTCTCTGCTGGAGTCCACACCGGGCCCTGATGATGTAGCTGTACCTTCGGGCTGTTTATGGGCCAGGTGCTGCAGCTCTCCTGCCCTTCGGATTCGGCTACCAGGAAGTATTTTAGGCCCTGGTGGCCACAGACTCCGATGTCCGAGTCTCTTCTGTGCCTCTCTGCTACTCCTGCTTCCCTGGGCCAAGCTGCTCCAGCTCTAGGCCCCAGATCCACAGGACAGCACACTCTGCGTCTGCTTGCTATCACTTCTCTCTACAGACTGAACACTACTTCCTCCCTCAGGTCAGACTTAAGGAATGCTCCCTGGAATTCCAGGTTCAGAGCTCCCCCTGCTGGTCTGAGGGAGAACTGCGTTGGATGTTAAACTTACTGGCCAATAGACCTCCCAATTACCTCCAGGCTCAGCATTAAGCCTTTGGGAGGGCAATGCTGTTGTGGGACCAGGTCCTCGGGCGCCACACTCCCCCTTAGTTAAATTCAGTACTCCCGGACTGTAGAAACAAACATAACATGTTAGAACATTTCATCCCATTATGGGAGGCGCATTACTTAAACGTTACAAACTTAAACACTACTATAAGAGTCCAGTGTGGCTCCCTGCCGGGTGTTCATTACACTGCTCCATGGGGGACCCGCCACGATCAAACCCCCAACGTAGGCTCTGGGCGTGCATCAGAGCATTGATGACCCCACTCTATGCACGCCGGATGGGTTTTTCTTCAGGGGTGTTGAGCACACTGGTGCTAACTATGTACAATTAGAGTGTTGGCCACCCATAGTCCAGTGGCCCAATTGTCCGTTTACTTAACCACCTAAAACAAAACATTACATACAAGACATTTTCACATAACTATTTACACTCTGTTAGGTATTTTACTTTCTATGTTCTATACCTTGGAGGGGGCTGTCCCCGAGTGCTGCGTTGGGACCGGCGTAGCTCTGGGGTTTGTCCCTGACTACTTGGAGTGTCTTCCCCCCCCCGTGTTATTGGTAGGCCTAACCCTGACAGGGATGCATGTTGGTTGCCTACGGGGTCTCAGATTCGCCAAGGGTACGGCAGGTTCACCACTGGCAGGGGGTTGAGCCTCCTGTTCTACTGCTGGCGTGTCATCTTGTGTTGGAGCGGACGGTTCTTTAGGTGGATCTGGAACCTCTTCTGTTTCTGGCTCGACCAACTGCGGGAACGTCAAGACTGGTACCACTATGGCATTGTTTATTCGGGTCCAAGTTTTGGGGAATTTTCCAAGGATTGTTTGGATCATCTCTTCCTCTTTTTCTTGACTTTGGGGACTTTCTTGTACTTCTTCTACTTCTTTTTGGATTCTGCACCGTTCAGGGCACGCTTTCAGGCGGTCTCGAGAAACTGCTTGATAGGTCTTGCCTTCATCTTTGCTTATGAGGCATACCTTACTATTGTCAAAGTTGGAGGGAATAATGGTGTAGGGTTCATTCTCCCACTGATCATCTAATTTATGCGCCCTCCGCTTTTTCTTGAGGACCTGTTCTCCAGGTGCTAAGGGAGTTGCTGGGGCTGTTTGATTGTAGTTCTGCTCTTGTCTCGTTCTTGCTTGGGACAGGCTCCTTTCTACGCATTCCTGGACTTTGCGGTACTGCTGTTGTCGCTCTGTATCCCAATCTTCTATCTCCTGAACCGCTTCAGGTGACACAGTCCCCATCTCAAAGTCTACAGGTAACTTGCCAGGTCTTGCTCGCATCAGGTAAGCAGGGCTGCAGTTGTTCGAATTTACTGGGATATGGTTGTACAGGTCTACCAGATCTGGTAACTTCTCTGGCCATTGGTTTCTTTCTTCCAGAGGTAGAGTCTTCAGCATATCAATAACCACATGGTTCATCTTCTCGCACAATCCATTGGTTTGGGGGTGGTATGGTGTTGTTCGGATTTTCTTACAGCCGTACATGTTACAGAACTCTTGGAACACTTCGGCCTCGAATGCAGGACCTTGATCAGTCAGTACCCTTTCCGGATAACCGTGAGGCCGACAAAAGTATGCCTGGAATGCTCTAGCTGCTGTTCTGGCTGTCTGGTCCTTCACAGGCACTACTACCAGGAAACGAGAGTAATGGTCCACAATGGTGAGGGCGTACACATAGCCTGACCGGCTTGGTGTTAACGTCACGTGGTCCAAGGCCACCAACTCCAGGGGCTGCTTCGTGACAATTGGCTGTAGGGGAGACCTCTGGCTGGCATCATCCTTCCGCCTCAGGTTACACGGACCACAGTCTCGGCACCACTTCTCGATCGTCTTTCTCATGTGCACCCAGTAGAACCGATCGCGGAGTAGGGTCTCCAACTTCTTCCACCCGAAGTGTCCTGCTTTATCATGGTAAGCTGCTAGGGCCATTGGAGCATCCCTCTGTGGGACCACTATCTGCCAGACGAGTTCATTCGTTCGCCAGTTGACATATCTCTTGCAGAGCTTGCCTTGGTAGGTGAACAGTCGTCCCCTCTCCTTCCACAACTGCTGGGCTTCTTGTGGAGCATCTGGACCGAGATGGGTCTCAGCTTGTGCTAGCTTTTCTTTGACCAATCGCACGGCCGGGTCACCGTTCTGTGTCTCTTCCCAATTATGGTGGAGTAATGGGTTGACCGAGACCTCGTGCTGGCTCGAGCGCTTCACTCCTACAGCATGCTCACACTGGGAAACACCTTGGTTATGGAAAGCCGGTAACTCTATCTCTTCGAGTTCATCCAGGTCTTCTCCAGACTCGGGTAAGTGAGGCATTCTGGACAGCGCATCAGCATTGTTATTCTTCTTGCCAGCCCGGTACTTGATGGTAAAGTCAAAGTTAGACAGCCGGGCCATCCATCGCTGTTCCAACGCACCTAACTTGGCTGTTGCCAGATGTGTCAACGGATTGTTGTCCGTGAAGATGGTGAACTTGGCCGATGCCAGATAGTGCTTGAAGCGTTCAGTCACTGCCCAAACAATAGCGAGGAACTCCAGCTTGAAGGAACTGTAGTTTTCTGGATTCCTTTCTGTGGGCCGAAGCTTCCTACTGGCGTAAGCTATCACCTTCTCTCTGCCTCCCTGCACCTGGGACAGAACTGCTCCCAGTCCCACGTTGATGGCGTCTGTATACAGTACAAATGGCTGGCTGTAGTCAGGGTAGGCCAGAATTTCTTCTCCCGTGAGAGCCCCTTTCAGCCGGACAAGAGATGTTTCTATTTGGCTGTTCCATTCAAATGGAGGGCTCTGCTTCTTAGCCTGCTTTGGCTGGCCCACCAGGAGATCTTTAAGAGGCGCTGCTATCTTTGTGAAACGATCAATGAACCTTCGGTAGTAGCCCACCAGCCCAAGGAACTGCTGCACCTCCTTTACCGTGGTGGGTCTTGGCCAGTCCTTGATTACGGTGACTTTCTCCGGATCAGGTGCCACACCTTCTGCGCTGACCACATGACCCAGGTACTGTACCTTTGGCTTCAAGAGGTGACATTTTGACGACTTTATCTTCAGGCCATACTCCGACAGGGACTCAAACACTTCTGCTAAGTGCCTCAGGTGATCTTCGTAGGTCTTGTAGTAGACTATGACGTCATCCAGGTACAATAGCACGGTTTCAAAGTTGTGATGGCCCAAGCAGCACTCCATCAATCTCTGAAATGTCCCTGGGGCATTGCAGAGCCCGAACGGCATACAATTGAACTCGCAGAAACCCATTGGTGTCGTGAATGCAGTCTTCTCTTTGTCCGCCTCTGCCACGGGAACCTGCCAATACCCACTGGTGAGATCCAGGGTGGAGAAATAATTAGCTGATTTTAAGGCCGTTAGTGACTCTTCTATTCTGGGTAGTGGATAAGCATCTTTATGTGTAATGAGGTTAATTTGTCTGTAATCTATGCACATTCTCATTGTACCATCTTTTTTCTTTACGAGCACTAGTGGAGCTGCCCAAAGGCTACAGCTATCTCTGATAACCCCAGCCTCCTTCATTTCCCATAACATTTCTTTGGCACGCTGATACTGTGCTGGGGGTACAGGGAGGTATCTCTCTTTAATGGGATGATGATCACCCGTGGGGATTTGATGTTTAGCCCCTTTTACCTGCCCAAAATCTAGGGGGTGTTTGCTGAAGACCCGCTCATACTCCTGTACCACCCGGTAAACCCCATGCTTTTGGTGTGAGGGGGTGGAGTCGGTGCCCACATGTAATTTTTGGCACCAGTCTTCCAGCTGTCCTTTGGAGCCATTGTCTTCCGCCTGGTCGGACGGGATGAAGGGTTCCACTGCTTTGATGGTATTGTTACTGACAGTGTACAGTTTTGCTACAGTGGCGTACCGGGGCAATTTGGCTTCCTCCTCCCCACAATTCAGGACACGGACGGTCACTCTTCCCTTGCGGACGTCTGCTACCCCTCTGGCTATCAGGACTCCAGGCCTACTGTCTGAATACACCGGTTCTACCAAGGCCTGGTAATCCTGACCCTTGAGGCCTATTGCTGCCCGACACCATATCAACATTTCACTTCTTGGGGGTATTGCAATGGGGAGGGGGTCACTTACCCTCACACTGCCAATTTCTCCTCCGGCCAGCTCTACCTGCTGCCTCCTCATCAGGGCTTGGATTTCCCTCTGTAGGGCACGCTGCTGCCCGGAGCTGGCAGTTTCAGACGCCTGTTGCAACAAAATTATCACTTCGGCAATACAATTTTCTATCACATTTGTACCAATGGTTAGCAGTGGGTCAGAATCTTTGCGATCAATATCTACAATTATCTTTCCCTGACATGGCAATTCTACCCGCCCCACTTTAATGGTTACTTCTTTATACCCAATTTGAGGCAAGGGCTGACCATTACTGGCCACAATTGTTAAATCATCATCTGGGCCAGGGTCAATGTCTGAATCAGCCCAATATCTTTTGTACAGTTTATAAGGGATGGTTGTTACCTGGGACCCCGTATACAGGAGGGCATTCAAAGGGATCCAATCCAGCACAATAGGAAGGACCGGGCGTCCTCCCACATACTTGCTGCGACAGGGGGTTGAGCCGGGCTTCCTTACACCTGGGGGTCGGCTCCTGGCCCCAGGCTCGGCCCATTTAAAGGACAGTGTCTTGCCATATGGCCCGCCTGGCTGCAGCGGCGGCAGATCGGTTGTCCCGTTGAATCATACCGGTCTGTGTATTTTCCTCGGGTCGGCGGAATCCTCCTCTGTCGCATCCATGGGACGTCATCTGGGTTGGAGGCCAACTCGATTCTTGCAGGTGATGGGGTCACTTGTAGAGACTGCACGGTCTTGGCAAGGGCAGCTACAGTCTTGGTCAGCTCCTGGACCTGCTGTCTGAGCTCTGCAGCGGGATCCTTATCCAGGGACTGCGCCTCAGCCCCTGCAGCGGCTCGTGTTGCAGGCACCACCCCGGGGTACGTGATAGCAAGAGGCCGGAGGGGTACTGGGTCATTCGGTGTAGATTCCCTCAGTACCCGGATGGCCTGGTCCTTAAACTTTGCAAAGTCCAGAGCAGGGTTCTGCAGGACCATGATACGCAGCTGGGTCCTGTGGGCATCTGACAGGAGCCCTTCTATGAACTGCTCAGTTAGGAGTTTGTCTTCTTCACGTACACTCTCTGGGTCCACCTGTTTAATTGCTTTCAGGGCCTCCTGCAAGTTTAAGGCATAGTCCCTTATGCTGTCTGTGGCCCGTTGTTTGCACCCAAAGAATCTCATCTTTATTTCTGCTGCGGTGCGGGTGTCGAAAGTACTCTTTAACTTGGCCAGTATCTGGGTTGCTGTCCCTTTATCTGTATCAGGCCAGGACTTCACGCTGGGCCGCGCCGGCTAGCTGCCCCATTAATATGCCCACCTTTTGGCTCTCAGTCAGCGGATACACCCGGAACAAGCTGTGCAGCCTTTCTCTGAAGTCGCTCAGGGTATGTGACTCCCCGGAGTACTGCGGCAGCCATTCTGCTCCCGGGATGTACGGCATTGTGATCGGCATTACCGGCGCTACCGTGGGGGCTGGGGCGACGGCGACTGGGATTACATCAGCCGGTGCTGCTGCGTCTTGAACTACTACAGCCACCGGCTCTCCCTCGGTGTCGGACATCTTCCTCCCCCTTAGTGAACCTTACCAGGCTCCGCTTTCTTTTTACAATCTCTTCCCGGTAGCGCGGGGTTAACGACCCTCCGCTCTGATGGCGCGCTCCCTTCGCGCTCTTTTTCGGGCACGCCCCCCTTCTTCCTGCACTCAGCGAAGCTAATGGCGGCGGCAGTCTTCAAACAGTAAACACACAGTCTTTTCAAAGGCGCACAGTACCCGGTGGGCGCTGGGCACGAAATCCTGTTCATGATGCCAAAAGTTGACTCGCCCACCCCAGGGCTATGGGACACCCGGTGCCGGGCCGGACCAGTTCGGGGGTTGTCAGTGGTGGTGGGGCCCGACTCCGTGGCCCTGGTGGGTGTCAGTTTAAATATGGCTGGTGACTTGGGAGCAATTAAAGTATTTGTTTCGTGACGCCACCTGTGGTTTGCGGCTATTAAGCCGCCGCTGCTGTGTGAGGCCTCCGGGGTGATGATATGGCAGCAATGGTGGTACTGCTCCCCACAGGTGGAGCGGTGCCCCGGGGACACTGTTGGCGCTCGTGAAAGTCTATGGTGTTGGGTGGATAACACGGTGCAGGGCCGACAGGCGATGAAAGAAACAGGCACAAACAACAGTCTCTCTACCTTCTCCTCTTTTACTTTAAGAACAGTCCAGTCCTGGGAGACCGTCACAGGTGGTGAAGGGGATACGGTCGGCCTGGAAGTACTTGGGGTGATCTTTTTGGCCAGCTGAGTATGACGCCTACTCCTGTTCTTTTCTTTACTATTATAGGACCCTGCTCTCTGGATTTAGCGATGGCCCTCTTGCTGCTGGGACCGGTGGTACGTCCCTTTCCCTCTGTGGTAGGCTGCGCAGGCCCTCTCTGGTGCTTCTCTGCTGGAGTCCACACCAGGCCCTGATGATGCAGCTGTACCTTCGGGCTGTTTATGGGCCAGGTGCTTGCAGCTCTCCTGCCCTTCGGATTCGGCTACCAGGAAGTATTTTAGGCCCTGGTGGCCACAGACTCCGATGTCCGAGTCTCTTCTGTGCCTCTCTGCTACTCCTGCTTCCCTGGGCCAAGCTGCTCCAGCTCTAGGCCCCAGATCCACAGGACAGCACACTCTGCGTCTGCTTGCTATCACTTCTCTCTACAGACTGAACACTACTTCCTCCCTCAGGTCAGACTTAAGGAATGCTCCCTGGAATTCCAGGTTCAGAGCTCCCCCTGCTGGCCGGAGGGAGAACTGCGTTGGATGTTAAACTTACTGGCCAATAGACCTCCCAATTACCTCCAGGCTCAGCATTAACCCTTTGGGAGGGCAATGCTGTTGTGGCGACCAGGTCCTGGGGCGCCACAAAACTATAAGACCCTGTCATATTTTTGGGGAAACATGGTACCAGTCTCATCCCATTCATTAGGCACTTCTATCCCATGCTGTAATAAGTACAGTATCTACCTTGGTAAATTATTAGGGGTGTGTAAGCACAGAACACTGATGGTGGGTGCCACGCTATGTGGAGGAGTGGTAAGGAGTTAAGTTGAGGATTACTGCCTGTGAATAGTACAAAGAATAAAGGCTGGTTTATAATCTGGGGCGCTCTTATAGCCCTGATAGAAGGTGGACACTGAAAACTAGCCGTAGCTTGTAGTATAGATAGAGTGGGGAATTTTAATATCCCTTTGTGTCTCCTGCTATGGTGGACGGGATATTGACATCATATCCATATACAATAATATTTATTCACAGGGCTGAAGAAATGTGTTGAAACAAAGATATCAAGAGCATAATTATGGATATAAACTGTCCAGTGAATGGAAATGTAAAAAGACCAGCATTAAGTTTATTAAGTGCATATTGGGCCTCACTAGTCACTTCCCTGTGTTTCTAGATTTTTTCTATTAATAGAGATTAGTCATATCCTATAGAGAATGAGAAGGGGATAAGATTTATATGTTTGTGGACAATATGGAGATGTGTGTCTTCTATTTTTAATATAGCAATAAAGGATACGTTTTACCAGATTGAGGATTTGCTTTCCATTTTTCTCAGTCTTAAGTCCCATGGTTGTAGAGATCAGAGATAGTTGGGGAAAAATGGACTAATCTATGACCATATTTAATCCATCCTACTGAAAGTTCAGTCTACATTTTGGAAAAGCTGTGTCTGGGCAACAAAAGCAGCAATGTGAGTGTGACGTCATGGTTGCTTTGCTTTTTCCATATATAGTAGCGTGGTGTGGAGGTATGACATAAATCAGGTATCCTATCTGGACAGCATCTTTCCATGTGCTTCCCTGGCTCCCATTCTGACATACAGTACTTAGTGATACATCTAATACATTTCAATGGGCTGCTTGTAATACTGCACCTCCATACATAAGAAGCAACTACATTGGAAACAAGCAGCAATAACACCAGCAATATTTCCAGAAAAGAGTAAAGTAGGATCAATCGTTAGGAAATTCCATATAAAATAGTTCCCTATTTCATTCTCTTGATGCTTATTTAAACCAAAGTAAGGCGTGGATTTAATTAAGATATGCATATATGTACTGTATGCAAGTGTGTATATATATATATATATATATATATATATATATATATATATATATATATATATACACTGTATATAGATACTATGGTTCCCCGAAAATAAGCCCCAGCAGGAATTTTAAACATTTTTGGCGTAAGGCTGTACATATATATATATGTGTCTGTATTTATATATTCATTACCAGAGTTTGCCATATTTGATCATAACATAATTGTGATTTGTAGTGTGATTCTGACCTGTCAATGATCTGTTGCCTTAACTGCTTCACATGGTGGAAACTCTCAGGGCTACAGATATCAAAGACCAGAATGAAGACTCTGCTATTCCGAAGACCCCGAAATTGAGGATCCAACCACTCCTAGAAAAAAAAAGGAAGGAAGGAAAAATAAATATTACAGCTAGAAGTATTTTGTTTTTCCATGGCAAGCGGTAGTGACAGGCTGTTATTTATATTTCCATGCTCCATTAATATTCATTTACAGTCAAGTATTTCCACCCAGCCCCTCCAGTCCTCCCACTGGCATGTACATAAATGTGCAGTAATGTCATATGAGGAAGTAGTCCAGCATTTTTCTGTTTATTTGTATGAGTGTTATGATTATGAACCATTTTATGTTTTGTTGTGTAATTGTTTTTTAATATGCACACTGAAGCTAAAATCAACAGAGCCTGTATGGTAGCGCAAAGAGTCAATACGTGTCTGAATTACGGAACTGTTTGGAACTTCATGTGTCATAGTATTGAGTTCTGTACGACACTGCATTCCCCTCTAGACGCATTGCTTTTAGGCCTCTTTCACACATCCGTGCATTAAACACACGTGTGTGACAGTCCGTGGGGAAGGAAAGTAAGGCCATCCGTGTGCCCGTGTGCTCTACATGGGCTGTTGTGCGCTATCCATGTAACATCCGACTAGCACAAAGACAGCATGTGCTGGTATACTTACCTGTCCCCGGCGCTGCTGTCTCCTGTCTTGCTGTTACTTTTGGGTCTGTGGTCAGTGCAGTAAATATACATGAGCATAATGTGCAGGACTGGAAGCAACAGCAGCGCCAGAGACGGGTAAGTATAAAAATAATTTTTTTAAGGGACAGGTGTTTTACCTGGGACATGTCACACTGATATCACACAGATAATATCAGTGTGCGGGCCTTGTGATACCCGTGCTGCCTTTAGAAAACTGACATGTCACCTTGTGGAGCACACAGACACACACTCCACACAGGAACCTTATCCGTGTCAAAATATGGACTGTGCGGAAGCCCGTTGATTTTAATGGATCTACGTGTGCCCATCTCCCCGATATGTGTGAAAACAGATGTCACATGTACTGGAGACAGGGATGTGTGAAGGAGGCCTTAGGAAGAGTACCTGCATAATATCCCATGTACTCATTCGTAATAATAATAGTAATAATAATAATACGTGTGTTTCTTGGTGTAAAACTGGAGGTACACAGAGGTATAGTACAGCCCAAAGTCACCCTATTGTGGGTCTGCACCCCACAAATAAGTAATAAAGGCATGTACATAAGGTATGATACTGGTTGAATCAGTGAAGCTTTTTTCTGCACATTGTACAATTTGACATACATTTAAAGCAGTATAAATTAAAAATCCCTTAAGACCATAAGCATGAAATGTACAAGACCAGAATAATCATTAAATTTTATATTTTTATTCATTCAAAAAAATACGCAAATATGACTAAAATACAATTAAATACAAGTCTGCATAAAAAGGGGGAAAAATAGATGGTGGGTAACCTAATACCAATAAGTATATTCCCGGTGACATGAGGCTGCTGCTAAACACATGTAAATGTAAAGCTCTACAATAAATGCATAAGTATGGTCAGTTCACATAAGTGAGAAAACAATCAAGAAGTAACTCCCCTGACCAGGCGCAGCACATGTAAAGGGCCAGATATTCAGAGAAGACGCCACCAGACGTGTCACGCACAATGCTTTGTCTGCCATATTTTTTTTTGGGACTAAATATAATTGTATTTTTCTGTCCATGTGAGTAGTTTTTTGTATGAATTAATACATTTGTTTTATTTTTTTATTAAACATTCACAGTCCTGGTCTTGCATATTGAATTATATTTTTTGTCGATCTATTATTAAACCAAAAAAAGCCGAATAATGTATAACATATGGTCACCGAAGACAGATGTTACCAATGTAAATGTATTATGTGCGCTGCATACCAACAGAACAGTAATAAAAACCATATAAGTCACAGCAGGAGAACATTAGAGGAAATAATTACGTAAAAGTAACGATGTTTGTAATTAGATCATAAGGAGAAAAAAAGCAATTTCATGAAATTGTGGCACAGTCCAGTGCACAGCCATTCTCACCTGTCCTGCAGAGCCGGGGTATCTGGGCAGGTTTGGTAGGTCCAGGATTAGGAGCTCATACAACCTCTCGCTTAGAACAGCAGAGGCTCGGTACAGTTGCCTGCTCTCTGTTGGAGTGTATTCCTCCTGAAACTCCTGGGCTACAAACTGCCGGATGATGGAGGTCTTTCCAACTCCAGGTGCCCCCAATATTGCCACCTGCACGGTCTGCACCATGGTCATACAAGCACGTCCATCAATGCCATGAGCCGCTATTACCTTAGCATTATGAAGAGTAGTGGCATTCTCATCCTGAGATCTGGAAGGACAAAGTAAAAAAAATTGACCGGAAATTCACAAGTAATATCTTTGTAAAAAGAAATAGGACTGAGAAACAATTGTATACAACATTCTTTAAGGGGCATTAAACCTATGGTTAGTATTTCGTACACAGTTACAGTCTATTGTTCCCTGTAAGCAGACATGTCCGGCTCAAAAAAAACATCCAAAAAACCCACAACATCCACAAAACAACAGGCTGCTTGGCCATTCCCTATGTCCTGGCGTGATAACAAAGCTCCACTGAGCTTATGTTGGAGGTAATGCTCCATAGCTGATGAGAGCTAGCACTAGGCAGGTAAGCAGATTACAGTGTCACTAATCAAGGTCACCTTCAGGTTGACTATGGCATGAGATCAGCCACACACTATACTATCACCGTCTTTACACCCCCTTCTTGGCATGTGTGCTTGCTGGACATTGCAGAGAGATGCTTACCCTTTGCGTCCACTTGCAGCAGAATCTCAGACGCAAGCATTAACCTTCAGCACCATGGACAGCGGCGAGGCATCTAGCCCTTGTGTTCTATACTGTACCTCATCCCTCCCCCAGTGCTTCATTACTGCTGAGAGCAGCATGAATCCTATGTGCTGCAGAATACAAATAGGCCCCCTCCCCTTTTTACTAAACTGCGGCATCTTGTCTCATATCGGTAGAGGGGTCTCAATATACCTAAGTCTATTAGTGCTGGACTGCAAAAACTAGCTCCATCAACTTCCTTAAAGCTGTCCCCACCTGAAGCATATAGTCCCCAACATATCATCATACTGTATGTCTTGTAAGATTTTCTATAGCATCTCATATCTTCCTAATCTCAGTTATTTCCAGGGCTTCACTTCAATTACATCGGATTTGGTCTTCGACTCCCAGACTAATAATGCCCATTATTTGGACAGATTTCTGCGTCCTCTGCTTAATAAGTGTCATTATCATTCGGACAGATGCTTAGAATGCCCAAATGACAATTAGCGCTCAAAATCCTTTACCCTTTTACTGCCAAGACAATTTTCACACAATATCAATATATTTTCTGAAAGCAGATATTCAACATGACTCTTTGGGTCTATAAAAAGTGCCTTTGTCATAATGGTGCTTTCAAGGCGTATAGATAAACCCTATGGTAAGTCTCTATGTGTTGTTTTCTTTACAAGAAAAATAAGCTATAATAAATGAGAACAATAGTAGAATTAGAGCACATCTTTTATATCTGCATTATGCCCAAATAACCCCATATTCCCTGCTGTAATATCAGTATTAGTGTAGATTTAATGGTGGACACTGCAGGGCATTTGATGCCTTTGTCTTCCTTTTCATCTGCCTTCGACATGAAGAGTTAAATTAGTGAATGCTAAGTACTGTCTACCAAGACGTATCTCAGACATCTCAGACACACACTGAGTCCATTAGTACGATAGATAATAGAGAATATTATTCACACTGGCTATGTCTATTAGGGATGGATAATTGTATTAAATGTTTAAAAGAAGATTTTGCTTTTCTTTTCAATTGAATTTTTATTTACCATATATACTTGAGTATAAGCAGACCTGAATATAAGCTGAGGCATCTAATTTTACCACAAAAAACTGGGAAAACGTATTGACTCGAGTATAAAAGACTAGGGTGGGTAATGCAGCAGCTACTGGTAAATTTCAAAAATAAAAATAGATACCAATAAAAGGTAATGTGACCCATCCTTGTGCCCTGTAGTAAAGTGCTCATGTTGTCTCCTGTAGTAATGTGCCCATTCTTGTGCACCATCCTTGTGCCCTGTAGTAATGTGCCCACCCTTGTGGCCCATCCATGTGCTCTGAAGTAATCTGCCCCATCCTTGTGACCTGTAGTAATGTGCCCTATCCTTGTGCCCTGTAGTAATGTGCCCCATCCTTGTCTCCTGTAGTAATGTGCCTATCCTTGTGCCCTGTAGTAATGTGCTCCATCCTTGTGACTAGTAGTAATGTGCTCATGCTCATAGTGGTCCCCTTCTTGTCCTCAATTATGCCGTTGTTCACATACACACACAAAAAAATCTTCTCACTTGTCTTCCGTTCCCTCGGTGTCCTCTTACCTGCTTCTTGCAGACCGCAGACATGTAGACCCTGACCGCACACCCCTCCCCCACTAGCCACAGGTGATTTTATCCTATATAGCAGGTTCCTACTTGCCCATACACAGGAGGTTTGTAAACCCAGAGAGAGGCTTCAATATAGAGTAGGTACCCAATTACGAGATATGCTGTCATGTGGCGACTGGGCAGATATAAAAATGGCCGTTTTTGTATGCTAAATATCTAATTTTTCATAGATTTTCCTTAGCAGTAATGCATATCTATATTCATACATTCAAGATTTTCATGCTTTAGCATTTCAGACTGCAAACTGTCTCTTTTTTTGTAATTTAATGTCATGTTCAGTTATGCACCTGTTCACATTGCAGTTCGGTTAGTGTCGTCAGTCTTTTTGTCTATACCCAAGTATATATGGTATTTAACATTTTTACATTTTTTAAAAAGGTAAGATACATAAATGTAAAATTAGAATACGTCCACTTGTTTAAGAATTGTGCATAGTTAAAAGGAACAACTTGTCACCTATCCACAGTATCGGGAATAATTTATTGATCAGCAGAAGTCCAACCCTTGTGACCCACACCAAAGAGCAGAATGAGGAATTGTTATGCCTGTTAGGATAGAGTATCAGTACATATGTCACTCCATTCACTCCAGCTGTCAAGCGCTGCTCTCTGATTCTTCCTACAGCCTCATAGATCTGTGGTAGGACTAGCCTGGTGGGAATCCACACCCAGTTCACTAGTCCTGGATATTTGCATATTGTGAGACATATTTAAAACTTGATAATTAGAAATACAGTGTTGTGAAAGTGTTTGCTCCCTTTCTGATTTCTTATTCTTTTAGGTGTTTGTCACACTTAAATGTTTCAGATCATGAAACAAATTTAAATATTTGACAAACATAACACAAGTAGAGATGAGCAAACGCGAGGTTCGGTGTTAGTACCAAACACAGACTTTACAAAAAAAACCAGAGTTCAGGTTCGGCTTTTGGTTGCTTTATGTATGCAAACCACCTGTGTGAACATCGCTGTGCTTGGGTACAATCGGTGGTTAGCCTAAGGGAAGCTGCTTGCAGAATGGCTCTGACTGGGGGTAACAACAGTGTGATCGGATGTAGTGTGCACCAACCAAACAAAAATTGAAAAACCCCGCTACCCGCCCGTGGAAGTGTTCTGTCTATGGCTGGCTGCATGTGGACAGAGACCCAAACTGCCCATTTAGTGACTTCCATTGGGGTTCAGGTCAAGTCTGAGTCCCAAAAAGAACTTTATCTAAAGTCCGGCTGAACCCACTGAACCGAACTTTCACAGGTCCGCTCATCTCTAAACACAAATAAACACAAAATGCAGTTTATAAATGAAAATATTATTAAGAGAAAAAAAATCCAAACCTATAGGGCCCTGTGTGAAATAGTGATCCTCCTTAAAACATAAATTAACTGTGATTTATCACATCAATGGGAAACTGAGTTCAATTATCCTAACCACACCCAAGCCTGATTACTGCCAAACCTATTCTCAATCAAGAAATCGCTTAAATAGGACCTACCTGATAAAGTGAAGTAGACCAAAAGATCCCCAAAAGCAAGACATCAAAAGAAATTCAGGAACAAATGAGAAACAAAGTAATTGAGATCTATCAGTCTGGAAAAGTTTCGAATGATATGTCTAAATCTTTGGGACTCTAGAGAACCACAGTGAGAGCCATTATCCACAAATGGCGAAAACATGGAACAGTGGTGAACCTTCCCATGAGTGGTTGGCCAACTAAAATTACCACAAGAGCACAGCGACGCCTCATCAAAAAGGTCATAAAAGACCCCACAACAACATCCAAAGAACTGCAGGCTTCACTTGCCTCAGTTAAGGTCAGTGTTCATTACTCCACCAAAAGAAAGAGGCTGGGCGAAAATGGCCTGCATGGCAGAGTTCGAAGACGAAAACCAACCACTACTGAGCAAAAAGAACATAAAGGCTCATCTCAGTTTTTCCAGAAAACATCTTTATGATCCCCATGACGTTTGGGAGGATACTCTGTGGACTGACAAGAGAAAAGTTGAATTTTTTGGAAGGTGTATGTCCCATTACATCTAGCATAGAAGTAACACTGCATTTCAGAAAAGAAACATCATACCAACAGTAAAATATAGTGGTTGTAATGTGATGGTGTGCCGCCCCCACGTCAGTAGCAGCCGGGCTGCTCGGATCCGGACCCGCGGTGTGCCTCGAGGGATCATCCGGACCCGGGGGTCACGCGGACACTCCAAATAAAAGGAGACGTATTTGTACGGGATTTGCCGTAGTCAGTCTGTGACGCCCCCCACGGTGTGTGGTGAAGTATGGCACCACCTTTGCTGCTGTGGGACACCCGGGACGATGGGATGGCAGCTGGTTGTTAACCCCTCCGTGGGTAGGGATGGTTGCCCCGGGACCCGGTGACTTGGTGCAGGGGATGGTGATGGCAGGGGCCAGCGCACCTGGTCAGACCAGGGAGTCTCAGCTTACTCACGGTTAAAGAAATCAGACAAGTCCAGTGATTAACCAAGGTGCTGGTGGCCGGCCGCCGCAGCCGGATGTACTCGGGTCCCCCACCCGGGCTGGTGGTCTGTGTCACTTTCCTCTGCACTGTGTTGTGATGTGGTGGACTTCCCGGTGTGGAATGCGGGAGTCCGCTCCCGATACTATTGTTGGGAGCCGTGCCCGTTAATGCTGACCCGTGGGATCTACCGGGCCCTGGCGGATGCCCTATCCCTCTCTGTGGGTGGTTGTCTCTTTTCGGGACTTAGGTTGGGACAGGACCTATAATCCTGCCCTCAATTCATTAATTGGCTAGGCCGTCGGTTCCGGTCCTGGCTTCAGGGTCCAAGTACCCCTTCTGTGCACGGTTTCCAGGTCGGTTCTCCGGTGTCGGTACCGGCGGACTCCAACCCTGCCCACCTCGGATCTCCGGCTGCCGTCTTCCCGTCTCCTGCTAGACACGGACCACCGTCTGCCACCTAGCCAATGCACCAGGGCTCCAACCCCGACGCCTGCCAACTTCAACCTCCTGCTACTCCATTGTACTCCAAACTAAAACTCAACTCCAACTGACTGTTTTCCCGCCCCGGGCTCTCCAGACCCCTAGGTGGGCGTTCTCCATCCACCTGGTCCCGCCCACTGGTGTGCCTGTCTTTCCCTGGGGGAGGTGACTAGGGTTTTAGGTCGGCTGTGTGTAAGGCTAGGTTCACACTTCCATTGTTTTGCATCCGTCAAAATCCGTCGCCTTGAGGAATTACGGTATCCTGCAAAATATTTTGCAGGAATCCAGTTTTTCCCCATAGACTTCTATTAGTGATGGATTGTGACTGATGACCTTGCGTTGCATCCGCTGCGTCGCGGTCAGTCGTTTTTTGACTGACCACCGGGCGGGAGCAACGCAGAATGTAACGTTTTTCTGTCCGTCAAAATTGACGCACCGCGCAGGAATCCGCCGCAGTCCGTCACGCTTGTAATGTATCATGTACAGCACCATGGAATTAATGGTGCTCTATAAATAAATAATAATAATAATAATAATAATAATAATGGTGCTGGATTCCGTCGTAATCCGTCTTACGAGGGAATCCAGCACTGGATTCCGTCATGTTCTACTGAGCATGCCCAGCATGTTTGGCACACCCACTGGGCTGTCCCAAACACAAACGGATCATGACTGATCCGTCAAAAAACGGACGCACAGCGGATGCAACGGACGCAACGGATCAGTTTTTTCTCAGGATTCCTCAAAAACTCATTGCCAGTTATCGCAAATGCTTGATTGCAGTTGTTCCTGCTAAGGGTGGCCCAAACAGTTATTAGGTTTAGGGCCAATCACTTTTTCACACAGGGTCCTGCAAGTTTGCTTTTCTTTTTCCCTTTATAAAAAGACCTTCATATATAAACTGCATTTTGTGTTTATTTGTGTTATCTTGTGTCATCTGAAACATTTAAAGCTGGGTTCACACTAAGCAACAGCGACAACGACGTCGCTGTTACGTCACCATTTTCTGTGACGTAACAGCGACCTTGTAAGTCGCTGTTATGATCGCTGCTTAGCTGTCAAACACAGCAGAAGCAGCGATCATAACGTCGCTGTGCTACATGTGCAGAGAGCAGGGAGCCGCGCTTAACGCTGGCTCCTTGCTCTCCTAGGTACAGTACACATCGGGTTAATTAACCCGATGTGTACTGCAGCTACATGTCACAGTGCAGAGAGCAGGGAGCCGCGCATACTGCTTAGCGCTGGCTCCTTGCTCTCCTTGCTACAGTATACATCGGGTTAATTACCCGATGTGTACTGCAGCCACATGTGCACAGAGCAGGAGCCGGCACTAGCAGCAAGAGCGGCGGAGGCTGGTAACGAAGGTAAATATCGGGTAACCAGGGAAAGGTCTTCCCTTGGTTACCCGATGTTTACGCTGGTTACAGCTTACCGCAGCTGCCAGACGCCGGCTCCTGCTCCCTGCTCGCTTCATTTCGTCGCTCTCTCGCTGTCACACACAGCGATGTGTATGTCACAGCGGGAGAGTGACGACCAAAAAATGAAGCTGGACATTCAGCAACGACCGGCGACCTCACAGCAGGGGCCAGGTCGTTGCTGGATGTCACACACAGTGACAGCGACGGGACGTCGCTGCAACGTCACAGAAAATGGTGACGTAGCAGCGACGTCGTTGTCGCTGTGTGTGACACCAGCTTAAGTGTGACAAACTTGCAAAAGAATTAGAAATCAGGAAGGGGGCTAACACTTTTTCCCACCACAGCATATGGCACATAAAAGGTTGCAGAGGCGCCTAGGTAGGTATGGATCAACGTATTCCACAGTATGGATGGAGGATCCATTTTGGAAGCAGAAGGTAGGAATCTGAGCAAATGGAAGGCACCAGGTAGGGTGATGATAAATGAAAAACTTTTCAGTCCCAGCATGAAAAGTCCCTTTAAGGGTTAAACAATGGGGATCACTATCTGCCACTTATAGGCGTTTTGTAAAGTGAAATACAATGCTGTGGCTCTAATTTCTAACAAAGGCCACAACACCAATTAACCTGAGCAGTCTACAACACTTCAATTGTGTCTTAAGCTGGTGTCACACTAAACGACAGCGACAACGACGTCGCTGTTACGTCACCATTTTCGGTGACGTAACAGCGACCTTGTAAGTCGCTGTTATGATCGCTGCTTAGCTGTCAAACACAGCAAAAGCAGCGATCATAAGGTCGCTGTGCTACATGTTCAGAGAGCAGGGAGCCGCGCTTAGCGCTGGCTCCTTGCTCTCCTGCAGCACACATCGGGTTAATTAACCCGATGTGTGCTGCAGCTACATGTCACAGTTCAGAGAGCAGGGAGCCGCGCGCACTGCTTAGCGCTGGCTCCTTGCTCTCCTTGCTACAGTATACATCGGGTTAATTACCCGATGCATACTGCAGCCACATGTCACAGTGCAGGAGCCGGCGCTGGCAGCAAGAGCGGAGGCTGGTAACCAGCGTAAACATCGGGTAACCAGGGAAAGGTCTTCCCTTGGTTACCCGATGTTTACGCTGGTTACAGCTTACCGCAGCTGCCAGTGCCGGCTCCTGATCGCTTCATTTCGTCGCTCTCTCGCTGTCACACACAGCGATGTGTGTGTCACAGCGGGAGAGTGACGACCAAAAAATGAAGCTGGACATTCAGCAACGACCGGCGACCTCACAGCAGGGGCCAGGTCGTTGCTGGATGTCACACACAGCGACAGCGACGGGACGTCGCTGCAACGTCACAGAAAATGGTGACGTAGCAGCGACGTCGTTGTCGTCGTCGTTATGTGTGACACCAGCTTTACTTTCTGCTGACAAAGTGTGAAACTAGTGATCAATGGGAAAACAAATGAGATCAGGTCATTTTTTTACCCTACATTGCTAAAAATAAAAGCTAGTACCAAGTGTATAAGGCTAGAACAAGCAAGTATCCATATAAATGCTCTGTGGGCATTCTGTATATATTGAACCAATACCAGAGCAAATGTTAAGGAAAGACATCTCAGCTTTTCTCTGATGGGTTCCAAATTATGTTGGCACAAAATATACAATTAACACAGTTCATTTCAGTTTTGGCAACACTTGTAAAGGGGCTGCAGTACAAGTATAGCATTCATGTCACATAAAAGTGGTCTTCCTGTTGAGTGTACATGTTTTGAGGCGAAAAAAAAAAGAACAAACAGAATTGATTTAATCTAAGTAATTTAATGTGTGCAGAAAACAAGCAGAGGCAAAGATCATAATTACTGCCAAGACGATAAAGGGATGGGCCACAGATGACAAGTCTAATGGTTCATAGCTTTGGGCTACGTAGAAGCTGCCAAATGCCTCCATACGTTTGCGCTTCAGAGCAAGGCAGAAAGCATAATGGGCAGAAGCGCAATCATTTATGTGCAGCCGGTAACTAAAGCTGAATGGCATGTATCATTTTCATTTTATGTTAATGAAATATTGCATTTTTCTTACATTGAAGAAAAACTCCAACTATCCCAAAACGACCTTCAACACCACTGCAGAATTCAGTATTGGCAGTTTAAAAAAGTTTAAAAACACCAATTCTTTTAGTGAAGCTCCTAATGCTTTTTTAATTACTTCTCAACCTCGGATGGATTTTAAATATATGTCCGGGAAGTCCACACGTTTCTTTGCATTTACATCCTAAAACACTAATGCAAAGTAGGCAGCTCGCAGGAGATTGTGAAGCTGTCAGACACAGCCAGACTCCCTACAGAGAAGATTCACTTGATTTACATTCCAATTTTTTATGTGTCATAAATATACAGTATATACTAGTTGTAGTAGCCGGCATTGCCCAGGATAGTAAAGGCTAAAGGCCGCTTTACACGCTGCGACATCGCTCAAGCGATCTCGTTGGGGTCACGGAATTTGTGACGCACATCCGGCTGCTTTATTATTATTATTATTATTATTATTTATCTTTATCTTTACTTTTAGCGATGTCATTGCATGTGACACCTATGAGCGATTTTGAATCGTCGCAAAAACGTTCAAAATCGCTCATCTGTGACATGCCCCCCTATTCTCGATTATCGCTGCTGCTGCGTGTACGATGTAGTTCGTCGCTCCTGCAGCAGCACACATCGCTCTGTGTGACACCGCAGGAACGAGGAACCTCACCTTACCTGCGGCCGCCTGCAATGAGGAAGGAAGGAGGTGGGCGGGATGTTACGTCCCGCTCATCTCCGCCCCTCCGCTTCTATTGGGCGACCGCTTAGTGACGTCACTGTGACGTCGCTGTGACGCTGAACGAACCGCCCCCTTAGAAAGGAGGCGGTTCGCCGGTCACAGCGACGTCAGTAGGCAGGTAAGTAGTGTGATGGGTCTGTGCGATTTTGTGCACCACGGGCAGCGATTTGCCCGTGTTGCACAACCGACGGGGGCAGGTACGCATGCTAGTGATATCGGTACCGATATTGCAGCGTGTAAAGCGGCCTTTACTCTTTGTCTCTCTCCTTCTCCCTCTCTCACATTCTCTCACTCTCCCTCTCTGTCTGTCTCCCTCTCTGTCTGTCTCCCTCCCTGTCTCTGTCTGCCTCTCTATCTCTGTGTGTCTCTGTCTTTGTGTGTATGTGTCTGTGTGTGATTGTGTGTGCCACTGTCTGTCTCTATCTCTGTGTGTGTCTGTCTGTGTCTCTGTGTGTGTTTGTCTCTGTGTGTGTCTCTGCCTGTGTGTCTGTATTGGTGTGTGTATCTGTCTGTGTGTCTGTCTCTGTAAGTCTCTGTCTGTGTGTCTCTATGTGTCTGTCTATGTGGGTCTCCGTCTTTGTGAGTCTCCGTCTCTGTGTATCTCTGTATATATGTGTGTTTCTGTAAATGTGTGTGTATCTCTATCTGTCTCTGTGTGTGTGTCTCTGTGTATGTATCTGTCTCTTTGTGTCTCTGTCTCTGTGTGTCTGTCTCTCTGTGTGTCTGTGTGCGTCCTTGTGTGTCTCTGTATGTGTCTCTGTGTGTCTGTATGTGTCTCTGTATGTCTGTCTCTATGTTTCTGTGAGTCTCTGTCTCTGTGCATGTCTCTGTGCGTGTCTCTGTCTTTCTGTGTGTGTCCGTGTCACTTTCTGTGTTTCTCTGTGTGTCTCTGTGTGTCTCTGTCTCTGTGTCTGTCTATGGGTGTCTCTGTATTTGTGTGTCCCTGTCTGTGTGTCTCTGTGAGTGTGTCTGTCTCTGTGTGTCTGTCTCCTTCTGTCTGTGTGTCTGTCTTTGTGTGTCTCTGTCTCTGTGTCTCTGTGTGTTTCTCTGTCTCTCTATGTGTGTCTGTCTCTGTGTTTCTGTCCCTGTGTGTCTGTCCCTGTGAGTGTGTCTCTGTGTATGTGTCCGCCTCTGTGCCTGTCTCTGTCTGTCTCTGTCTGTCTCTGTCACTGTCCAATATCATATTACCTCACACGTAAATATCTTATACTAAGAATATCCTTCGTTGCCTATAGCAACCAATCAGAGCTCCTATTAATGACCTGTAGCTCCCAGCTCCAATGACTTTAATGTAAGCAGATTTTTTGGTGAATAACTGTAGTGTGGGGTTAAATTTTCCCCTCAAAACATAGTCTATGATGTTCCTTGACTCAAATGGGGTGTCCGTGCAAAATTTTGTGATTGTAAATGCGACGGATTCCTTTAGTGGACATACAGTTAGGTCCAGAAATATTTGGACAGTGACACAATTTTCGCGAGTTGGGCTCTGCATGCCACCACATTGGATTTGAAATGAAACCTCTACAACAGAATTCAAGTGCAGATTGTAACGTTTAATTTGAAGGTTTGAACAAAAATATCTGATAGAAATTGTAGGAATTGTACACATTTCTTTACAAACACTCCACATTTTAGGAGGTCAAAAGTAATTGGACAAATAAACCAAACCCAAACAAAATATTTTTATTTTCAATATTTTGTTGCGAATCCTTTGGAGGCAATCACTGCCTTAAGTCTGGAACCCATGGACATCACCAAACGCTGGGTTTCCTCCTTCTTAATGCTTTGCCAGGCCTTTACAGCCGCAGCCTTCAGGTCTTGCTTGTTTGTGGGTCTTTCCGTCTTAAGTCTGGATTTGAGCAAGTGAAATGCATGCTCAATTGGGTTAAGATCTGGTGATTGACTTGGCCATTGCAGAATGTTCCACTTTTTTGCACTGATGAACTCCTGGGTAGCTTTGGCTGTATGCTTGGGGTCATTGTCCATCTGTACTATGAAGCGCCGTCCGATCAACTTTGCGGCATTTGGCTGAATCTGGGCTGAAAGTATATCCCGGTACACTTCAGAATTCATCCGGCTACTCTTGTCTGCTGTTATGTCATCAATAAACACAAGTGACCCAGTGCCATTGAAAGCCATGCATGCCCATGCCATCACGTTGCCTCCACCATGTTTTACAGAGGATGTGGTGTGCCTTGGATCATGTGCCGTTCCCTTTCTTCTCCAAACTTTTTTCTTCCCATCATTCTGGTACAGGTTGATCTTTGTCTCATCTGTCCATAGAATACTTTTCCAGAACTGAGCTGGCTTCATGAGGTGTTTTTCAGCAAATTTAACTCTGGCCTGTCTATTTTTGGAATTGATGAATGGTTTGCATCTAGATGTGAACCCTTTGTATTTACTTTCATGGAGTCTTCTCTTTACTGTTGACTTAGAGACAGATACACCTACTTCACTGAGAGTGTTCTGGACTTCAGTTGATGTTGTGAACGGGTTCTTCTTCACCAAAGAAAGTATGTGGCGATCATCCACCACTGTTGTCATCCGTGGACGCCCAGGCCTTTTTGAGTTCCCAAGCTCACCAGTCAATTCCTTTTTTCTCAGAATGTACCCGACTGTTGATTTTGCTACTCCAAGAATGTCTGCTATCTCTCTGATGGATTTTTTCTTTTTTTTCAGCCTCAGGATGTTCTGCTTCACCTCAATTGAGAGTTCCTTAGACCGCATGTTGTCTGGTCACAGCAACAGCTTCCAAATGCAAAACCACACACCTGTAATCATCCCCAGACCTTTTAACTACTTCATTGATTACAGGTTAACGAGGGAGACGCCTTCAGAGTTAATTGCAGCTCTTAGAGTCCCTTGTCCAATTACTTTTGGTCCCTTGAAAAAGAGGAGGCTATGCATTAGAGAGCTATGATTCCTAAACCCTTTCTCCGATTTGGATGTGAAAACTCTCATATTGCAGCTGGGAGTGTGCACTTTCAGCCCATATTATAAATATAATTGTATTTCTGTAGATGTTTTTGTAAACAGCTAAAATAACAAAACTTGTGTCACTGTCCAAATATTTCTGGACCTAACTGTACATACATAAACATTAACATACATACACTCAGCTTTATATATTAGATATGCTTTCAAATAAATTCATGGATGGTATTGTGCTTCAGGGCTCTTTGGATCACTGAAATCAATCTCAAACACCTATGATAACCAGGTAAGCCAATGAAAGGAAAACTACTTAAGAAGGAATTCCACATTATTAAAGGTAATCTGACAGCATATTTTTGCTATGTAATCTGAAGACAGCATGTTGTAAGGGTTAAAATATAAGATTCAGGGATGCCTCTTTTGTCAAGGTCCTGCTGTTGTTTATTTGCAATGGGTTTTTTTTAGCAGCAGGATCTTATCAATTAATTAACTTGCTCCCTGCCATGTTGTAAAACACGGCCCCTCCTCTGATTAGCAGATCACTTTCAATATACAATGTCTATAGAGCAGGGGTCCCCAAACTTTTTACACAGGGGGCCAGTTCACTGTCCCTCAGACCGTTGGAGGGCCGGACTATAAGAAAAACTATGAAAATCCCTATGCACACTACACGTATCTTCTTTTAAAGTAAAACAAAAAGGGAACAAATACATCATTCAAAATAATCGAAAATAATTGAATATCCTACACTCCGAGTCAATTTTTCTCTTTTTTTGACGTCATTGTTTCCTAGGGATTCCAAATTGCCATTAGTAAAATACCAATAGATATATATACAGCCCTACAAAAACAATATATGCCAACAATAATACTGTACACACACTGTACCTCAGATTATAACACATACACTGTACTCCCCAAATACAGCACAGTGCACCTCTGAAATGTGCTTTTCTCTTCCCGCAAATAGGTCCAGCACTCTGCCCCCATATAAGTCGAGCTCTCTCCCCCATATAGGTCCAGCTCTTTCCCTCATATAGGTCCTATGCTCTCTCCCCCATATAGGTCCCATGCAGTCTCCCCCATATAGGTCCCATGCAGTCTCCCTCATATACAGTCAGGGCCAGAAATATTTGGACAGTGACACATGTTTTGTTATTTTAGCTGTTTACAAAAACATGTTCAGAAATACAATTATATATATAATATGGACTGAAAGTGCACACTCCCAGCTGCAATATGTGAGTTTTCACATCCAAATCGGAGAAAGGGTTTAGGAATCATAGCTCTGTAATGCATAGCCTCCTCTTTTTCAAGGGACCAAAAGTAATTGGACAAGGGACTCTAAGGGCTGCAATTAACTCTGAAGGCGTCTCCCTCGTTAACCTGTAATCAATGAAGTAGTTAAAAGGTCTGGGGTTGATTACAGGTGTGTGGTTTTGCATTTGGAAGCTGTTGCTGTGACCAGACAACATGCGGTCTAAGGAACTCTCAATTGAGGTGAAGCAGAACATCCTGAGGCTGAAAAAAAAGAAAAAATCCATCAGAGAGATAGCAGACATGCTTGGAGTAGCAAAATCAACAGTCGGGTACATTCTGAGAAAAAAGGAATTGACTGGTGAGCTTGGGAACTCAAAAAGGCCTGGGCGTCCATGGATGACAACAGTGGTGGATGATCGCCGCATACTTTCTTTGGTGAAGAAGAACCCGTTCACAACATCAACTGAAGTCCAGAACACTCTCAGTGAAGTAGGTGTATCTGTCTCTAAGTCAACAGTAAAGAGAAGACTCCATGAAAGTAAATACAAAGGGTTCACATCTAGATGCAAACCATTCATCAATTCAAAAAATAGACAGGCCAGAGTTAAATTTGCTGAAAAACACCTCATGAAGCCGACTCAGTTCTGGAAAAGTATTCTATGGACAGATGAGACAAAGATCAACCTGTACCAGAATGATGGGAAGAAAAAAGTTTGGAGAAGAAAGGGAACGGCACATGATCCAAGGCACACCACATCCTCTGGAAAACATGGTGGAGGCAACGTGATGGCATGGGCATGCATGGCTTTCAATGGCACTGGGTCACTTGTGTTTATTGATGACATAACAGCAGACAAGAGTAGCCGGATGAATTCTGAAGTGTACCGGGATATACTTTCAGCCCAGATTCAGCCAAATGCCGCAAAGTTGATCGGACGGCGCTTCATAGTACAGATGGACAATGACCCCAAGCATACAGCCAAAGCTACCCAGGAGTTCATGAGTGCAAAAAAGTGGAACATTCTGCACTGGCCAAGTCAATCACCAGATCTTAACCCAATTGAGCATGCATTTCACTTGCTCAAATCCAGACTTAAGACGGAAAGACCCACAAACAAGCAAGACCGGAAGGCTGCGGCTGTAAAGGCCTGGGAAAGCATTAATAAGGAGGAAACCCAGCGTTTGGTGATGTCCATGGGTTCCAGACTTAAGGCAGTGATTGCCTCCAAAGGATTCGCAACAAAATATTGAAAATAAAAATATTTTGTTTGGGTTTGGTTTATTTGTCCAATTACTTTTGACCTCCTAAAATGTGGAGTGTTTGTAAAGAAATGTGTACAATTCCTACAATTTCTATCAGATATTTTTGTTCAAACCTTCAAATTAAACGTTACAATCTGCACTTGAATTCTGTTGTAGAGGTTTCATTTCAAATCCAATGTGGTGGCATGCAGAGCCCAACTCGCGAAAATTGTGTCACTGTCCAAATATTTCTGGACCTAACTGTAGGTCCCATGCAGTCTCCCCCATATAGGTCCCATGCAGTCTTCCTCATATAGGGCCAGTTCTTTCCCCCATATAGGTCCCATGCTCTTCCCCCATATAGGTCCCATGCAGTCTCCCCCATATAGGTCCCATGCAGTCTCCCCCATATAGGTCCCATGCAGTCTCCCTCATATAGGTCCCATGCAGTCTCCCCCATATAGGTCCCATGCTCTTCCCCCATATAGGTCCCATGCAGTCTCCCCCATATAGGTCCCATGCAGTCTTCCTCATATAGGTCCCATGCTCTTCCCCCATATAGGTCCCATGCAGTCTCCCTCATATAGGGCCAGGTCTCTCCCCCATATATGTCCAGCTCTCCCCCATATAGGTCCCATCAATCCCCCATATAGATCCAGCTCTCTCATCCTCCTCCATGCCCAGTAAAAAAAGTGAAAAAAGACTTGACCTAGCACTGCAGCCGCTCCCGCGCTGTGGTCCCGGCTCCTATGTCTTTGGCTGTAAGGCCTAGATGAGCACGTTGTGCGTCATGACGTGATCATTCTAGGTCCGGACGACGAGCGCCAAGCGTCTACACAGGAACGAGACTTCTCGTGTAGCGCTCGGCGGGTTATTTCAATTGTAAGCGCCTGTGCGCTTACAATTGAAATAACACAAGGAAATTGTGACACGGGCCGGGTAAATGGCCTCCGGGGGCCGGATGCGGCCCGCAGGCCGTAGTTTGGGGACCCCTGCTACAGAGAGTCTGGTGTGGGCGGGGACAGCTTTGTCAGCTCTGCTGCATGGCTAAATCTAAAAATTCTGATTGTGTTAGGACTGCTGCAAGCAGTAATCTAATATATAAAGCTCAGTGTATGTATGTGCGTGTGTGTGTGTGTGTGTGTATCTGCTAAAGGAATACGCACCGTCGCATTTACAATCACGAAATTTTGCACAGACACTCCATGTAACTCAGGGAACATCATAGACTATGTTTTGATGGGAAAATTTAACCCTGCGCTTTACAGTTGCTCTCCAAAATCCTGCCTCCAATAAACTGAATGGAGGTGGGAGCTACAGGCTATTAATAGCAACTGTCAGTGGTTGGTATAGAAACAAAATAAACTGTTAGTATAAGAAGCTTATGTGTGAGGTAATAAGATGTCCGTGGGGAGACGGATAGAGGGAGACAGGGAAAGAGACAGACCTGGAAAGAGACAGACCTAGAAAGAGACAAATGGGGAAAGAGACAGACGGGGAAAGAAACAGCCCTGGAAAGAGACAGACGGGCAAAGAGACAGACCTGGAAAGAGACAGACCTAGAAAGAGACAAATGGGGAAAGAGACAGACGGGCAAAGAGACAGACCTGGAAAGAGACAGACGGGGAAAAATACAGCCCTGGAAAGAGACAGACAGGCAAAGAGACAGCCCTGGAAAGAGACAGCCCTGGAAAGAGACAGACGGGCAAAGAGACAGACGGCTAAAGAGACAGAGGGGCAAAGAGATAGAGGGGCAAAGAGACATACTGGGAAAGAGACAGACGGGCAAAGAGACAGCCCTGGAAAGAGACAGCCCTGGAAAGAGACAGACGGGAAAAGAGACAGACAAGGAAAGAGACAGACAGGGAAAGAGACAGACGGGGAAAGAGACAGATGGGGAAAGAGATGGCCCACGCAAAGAGACAACCGGGCAAAGAGACAGCCGGGCAAAGACAGAGCTGGGCAAAGAGACAGCCCTGGAAAGAGACAGCCCTGGAAAGAGTCAGATGGGGAAAGAGAGACAGGAAGAGAGACAGCCCTGGAAAGAGACAGACGGGCAAAGAGACAGACCTGGAAAGAGACAGACCTGGAAAGAGACAGACGGGGAAAGAGACTGACGGGCAAAGAAACAGAGGGGCAAAAAGACAGAGGGGCAAAGAGACAGAGGGGCAAAGAGACAGACGGGCAAAGAGACAGATGGGCAGAGAGACAGACGGCCAAAGAGACAGACGGGCAAAGAGACAGCCCCGGAATGAGACAGCCCTGGAAAGAGACAGACAGGCAAAGAGACAGACGGGCAAAGAGACAGATGGGCAAAGAGACAGATGGGCAAAGAGACAGACGGCCAAAGAGACAGACGGCCAAAGAGACAGACGGGCAAAGAGACAGACGGGCAAAGAGACAGACAGGCAAAGAGACAGACGGGCAAAGAGACAGACAGGGAAAGAGACAGATAGGGAAAGAGACAGACGGGGAAAGAGACAGATGGGGAAAGAGACAGCCTAGGCAAAGAGACAACCGGGCAAAGAGACAGCCAGGCAAAGAGACAGCCCTGGAAAGAGAGAGCCCTGGAAAGAGACAGGCGGGGAAAGAGACAGACGGGGAAAGAGACAGACCTGGAAAGAGACAGACGGAAAAGAGACAGACAAAGACAGATGGGGAAAGAGACAGACGGGAAAAGAGACAGAAAGGCAGAGAGACAGACGGCCAAAGAGACAGATGGGCAAAGAGACAGATCGGCAAAGAGACAGCACTGGAAAGACACAGGCGGGCAAAGAGACAGACCTGAAAAGAGACAGACCTGGAAAGAGACAGCCAGGGAAAGAAACAGACAGGGAAAGAGACAGACGGGGAATGAGACAGCCCTGGAAAGAGACAGCCAATGCAAAGAGACGGCCGGACAAAGAGACAGCCGGGCAAAGAGACAGCCCTGGAAAGAGACAGACGGGAAAGAGACAGACAAAGACAGATGGGGAAAGAGACAGACGGGGAAAGAGAGAGACAGACAGACACACATAGAGACAGACACAGAGATGGAGACAGATAGACTGATACAAATACAGAAAGAGAAATAGAAACAGACAGACAGAGACATATACACAGACAGACAAGGAAAGAGACAGACAGAGAGACAGACAGACAGCGACACACAGACAGAGACTGGGAGAGAGACAGAGAGACAGTTACTATCCCGGGCAACGCCCGGGTACTACAGCTAGTCTAATATATAAAGCTGAGTGTATGTATATCCGCTAAAGGAATCTGCACCGTCGCATTTACAATCACGAAATTTTGCACAGACACTCCATGTGACTCAGGGAACATCATAGACTATGTTTGGGCGGGAAACTTTAACCCCGCACTTTACAGTTACTCTCCAAAATCCTGCCTCCATTAAACTGAATGGAGGTGGGAGCTATAGGTTATTAATAGCAACTGTCAGTGGTTGCTATAGGAACAAAATAAACTGTTAGTATAAGAAGCTTATGTGTGAGGTAATAAGATGTTGGTGGGGAGACGGATAGAGAGAGACATAAAGAGGGAGACAAGGAAAGAGACAGACCTGGAAAGAGACAGACCTGGAAAGAGACAGATGGGGAAAGAGACAGACGGGTAAAGAGACAGCCCTGGAAAGAGACAGACGGGCAAAGAGACAGACCTGGAAAGAGATAGAGCTGGAAAGAGACAGATGGGGAAAGAGACAGCCCTGAAAAGAGACAGACAGGCAAAGAGACAGCCCTGGAAAGAGACAGACGGGCAAAGAGACAGAGGGGCAAAGAGACAGATGGGCAAAGAGACAGATAGGGAAAGGGACAGACGGGGAAAGAGACGGCCCAGGCAAAGAGACAACCGGGCAAAGAGACAGCCAGGCAAAGACACAGCCGGGCAAAGAGACAGCCCTGGAAAGAGACAGCCCTGGAAAGAGACAGGCGGGGAAAGAGACAGATGGGGAAAGAAACAGACCTGGAAAGAGACAGACGGAAAAGAGACAGACAAAGACAGATGGGGAAAAAGACAGACGGGCAAAGAGACAGAAGGGCAGAGAGACAGACGGCCAAAAGACAGATGGGCAAAGAGACAGACGGGCAAAGAGACAGACCGGTAAAGAGACAGCCCTGGAAAGACATAGGTGGGCAAAGAGACAGACCTGAAAAGAGACAGCCAGGGAAAGAGACAGACAGGGAAAGAGACAGACGGGGAAAGAGACAGACGGGGAAAGAGACAGACGGGGAAAGAGACAGCCCTGGAAAGAGACAGCCCGGGCAAAGAGACAGCCGGGCAAAGAGACAGCCGGGCAAAGAGACAGCTGGGCAAAGAGACAGCCTTGGAAAGAGACAGATGGGAAAGAGACAGACAAAGACAGATGGGGAAAGAAACAGACGGGGAAAGAGAGAGACAGACAGACACACACATAGAGACAGACACAGAGATGGAGACAGATAGACTGATACAAATACAGACAGAGAAATAGAAACAGACAGAGACATATACACAGACAGACAAGGAAAGAGACAGACAGAGAGACAGACAGACAGCGACACACGCCCGGGTACTACAGCTAGTCTAATATATAAAGCTGAGTGTATCTGTGTATGTATGTATGTATGTATGTCCGCTAAAGGAATCCGCACCGTCGCATTTACAATCACGAAATTTTGCACAGACACTCCATGTGACTCAGGGAACGTCAAAGACTATGTTTGGGCGGGAAAATTTAACCCCGCACTTTACAGTTACTCTCCAAAAATCCTGCCTCCTTTAAACTGAATGGAGGTGGGAGCTATAGGTTATTAATAGCAACTGTCAGTGGTTCCTATAGGAACAAAATAAATTGTTAGTATAAGAAGCTTATGTGTGAGGTAATATGATGTTGGTGGGGAGACGGATAGAGAGACAGAAAAAGACAGACAGACACAGACAGACGGGGAAAGAAACAGAGAGATAGAGACAGACAGAGAGATGGAAGTAGACAGACGGGTAAAGAGACAAACCGGGAAAGAGACAGACGGGGAAAGAGACAGACGGGGAAAGAGACAGACAGGGAAAGAAACAGAAGGGGAAAGAGACAGCCCTGGAAAGAGACAGCTGAACAAAGAGACAGCTGGGCAAAGAGACAGATGGGCAAAGAGACAGACCTGGAAAGAGACAGACGGGCAAAGAGACAGACCTGGAAAGAGACAGATGGGAAAAGAGACAGACCTGGAAAGAGACAGATGGGCAAAGAGACAGATGGGCAAAGAGACAGACCTGGAAAGAGACAGACCTGGAAAGAGACAGACCAGGTAAAAAGAGACAGACCGGGAAGAGACAGACCGGGAAAGAGACAGACCGGGAAAGAGACAAACTGGGAAAGAGACAGACGGGGAAAGAGACAGATGGGGAAAGAGACAGATGGGGAAAGAGGCAGACCTGGAAAGAGACAGCCCTGGAAAGAAAAAGACAGGGAAAGAGACAGTCCTGGAAAAAGACAGCCGGCAAAAAGATGGCCATGCAAAAAGACAGCCGGGCAAAGAGACAGCCGGGCAAAGAGACAGCCCTGGAAAGAGACAGCCCTGGAAAGAGACAGACGGGCAAAGAGACAGATGGGCAAAGAGACAGACGGGGAAAGAGACAGACGGGGAAAGTGACAGATGGGGAAAGAGACAGATGGGGAAAGAGGCAGACCTGGAAAGAGACAGCCCTGGAAAGAAAAAGACAGGGAAAGAGACAGTCCTGGAAAAAGACAGCCGGCAAAAAGATGGCCATGCAAAAAGACAGCCGGGCAAAGAGACAGCCGGGCAAAGAGACAGCCCTGGAAAGAGACAGCCCTGGAAAGAGACAGACGGGCAAAGAGACAGACGGGCAAAGAGACAGACGGGGAAAGAGACAGACGGGGAAAGTGACAGATGGGGAAAGAGACAGATGGGGAAAGAGGCAGACCTGGAAAGAGACAGCCCTGGAAAGAAAAAGACAGGGAAAGAGACAGTCCTGGAAAAAGACAGCCGGCAAAAAGATGGCCATGCAAAAAGACAGCCGGGCAAAGAGACAGCCGGGCAAAGAGACAGCCCTGGAAAGAGACAGCCCTGGAAAGAGACAGACGGGCAAAGAAACAGACGGGGAAAGAGACAGACGGGGAAAGAGACAGACGGGGAAAGTGACAGACGGGGAAAGTGACAGACGGGGAAAGAGAGAGACAAACAGAGACACACATAGAGACAGACACAGAGATAGAGACAGACAGACACAGAGATGGAGACAGATAGACTGATACAAATACAGACAGAGAGATAGAAACAGACAGACAGAGACAGACATAGACAGACAAGGAAAGAGACAGACAGAGAGACAGACAGACAGCGACACACATACACTGGGAGAAAGACAGAGAGACAGTTACTATCCCGGGCAACGCCCAGATACTACAGCTAACCTAAGTAATATATCTTTAGATTCAGAGTCTCTTTACCTTCATCATGCTGCTCTCAGATGAGGGAGCAAAAACCTGCTGACAGATTCCCATTAAGCAAGTCACATGTTTCAAGCAATATGGCAAAGAAAAAGGATGTCCCTGCTGCAGAGATATTTCAAATAGTGTAATATATAATATATAAAGACATTAGATATTTCACAAAAACTTAAGTGTAATTGTAACTGTATTCCCAGAATGCAACACACAGAGAGGGATGATGCAGTGATGACTTTATGCTATATTTATTGCTTATACAAACTAGGATATTGGTGATGTAGGAAAGTAAGTTCAGGCTCTTCTTCGGGCGGCTCACGTAACTCAGGCTCTTGACAGGTGGAGTCTGTGGGGGGGGGGTTCACAGGAGTAACTTGACACACACTCCACGGTCGGCAATAAGCTTCTTCGTTCCTTCAGCAGGGAGGGTATCGTCCCAAATCCCTGTGCACATGTCTGCTCGCTTCAACTTCTTGGCACCAATCCCACTCCTCTGCCAACATCTTGCTCTTTAGTTCCCACCTGACCTGGTCCTCCTCTGAAACACTTTCCCCACGGAAACCGCATTCTTATTTCTTGGTTCCAGGCGGCATCTTTGGCCAGCAGAGAGAAATGTTCCCTTGCTAGCCCCGCAGGACCTTTCTAAAGGTAACGGCTGTTATAGCCGCTTCTCTACATAACCATCGTACTGTGAAGTAATTTGTGGCTGATACACAGCATGGATGGATTTGTGCAGATAAAGGCATAATGAGGAAGGTTTCTGCCAAATTATTCGGGTTAACAGAGTAGCTGCTAAAATACCATTACAGCTCTGCAAACAGGCATTTGAACTTACCTTTGCCTCTGAAGTGTCACAAACCTCCAAGTGTAGGAACCATCCAGAGGCTTGCGCAGTTGTGTATAAACCTATTGCTCGACTACTCCTAAACAGTGCTCACAAGCAGTAATGACTGCAGTGGGCCCAGACACACATGAAGACTGATTTTTAAAACAATCTTCTTTACTGAGGAGTGCTGTGCAACCCTTGATGGTTCAAATAGCTAGAGTAGTGTATGGTTGATGGATGTCCACCATGTCCCAACAACGCTGCAATGTCAGCAAGGAGGTCATATTTTAGCTGGAATCATGGGTAAAGAGCTGATAATAAGAAAATAACCTCTGTAAAATATAGTTTCTGACTGATCACTTTCTTCCATGGTGCAAAAAGAACTGTGCCATCTGTAGCATTCTGACTTCCTGGAAAGAAGTTCAAGCATAAACTATCCAATTACTCACAAATTCAATGGATGCAAGAATAATGAAGGTGATCTCAAAGAAGGGGTCCCATGTAGTGAAGGGCAGACCCGGACTGTAAAAGTCTGGATCTGCGCGGTTTCAAAGGTGCACATGTGCCGGGCCCAGGATTCCAGGTGTTTGATCCCGATCCAGCACTCGAGAAATAAAGGAAATAAATAAAGGAAAAATAACGAAAATAAGAATGAAGCAAGCGCTTCATACTTACTAAGGCTCTGTTGCAGCTGTACACTGCTCCTGCGCAGCTGTACACTGCTCCTGCGGCCTCCCTGGGTCGCTCATCATTGCTCATCCATCTGCACAGCTTTCTCCGCCCACTGGCCGGCCTGGTGTCTGTGATTGGTTGCAGTCAGATGTTTCCCCCAGCCTGTGTGACAGAGTCTGCTTGCAACCAGTCATCGCTCATCGCGGCTCATTCATTCTTTGCCTCTACTCACAGCAGGCAGTCATGCTCTGTGGCCGCTCGCTGTGACTGAGATGTCGCAGAGCTGGAATCACCGTGGGACCTCGTGTGGATTAAGTTGGACCTGCAGGTATGTTTAGGGGGTTAATAAAGTGGTGAAAGAGGGTGTTTTTTGTATTTTATTCCAAATAAAGGATTTTTCGGTGTCTGTGTTTGTTTACTTTCATTTACAGATTAGTGATAAGGGTATCTCATAGACACCTGTGCCATCACTAATCTAGGGCTTAGTAGCAGCTGTGGGCTGTTATTAATCCCTTATTACCCTGAATGCCACCGCACCAGGGCAACGGGACGAGCCCAGTAAAGTGTCACGCTTGTCAAATCTAATGGATGCAGCAATCCTGGGTGGCTGCAGGTTGCTATTTTTAGCTGAGGGATGGCCAATGACCATGGCCATCTACAGTCTGAGAATAGAGCCCCCAGCTGTTGGGCTTTATCTTGGCTGGGTATCAAAATTGGGGAGACAGTACACTGTTTTTCTAAATTGTTTATTTAAATAATTAAAAAAAAAAGCTGCATGCGGACTGAGGAAAAAATTGCTGCATGCTGCGATTCTCTGCGAGTCTCCTATCACTCGCACCCATACAAGTCTATGGGTGCGATCGAAAAATTGGACTGCACTCGGATGACAATCAAGTGCAGTGCGATATACGCACAGGCTGACAATAGAGGAGATGGAGAGATTAATTCCTCCCTCTCTTCCGCAGCTAGGATCTGATTGCAGGATCGGGTCGCAGTCACATAACAATCAGCCAACACTCACAGCAGAGCCTGAGCTAAGGGTCGTTAGCATATCACATTCAATGCTCTTGCATCGGTTGCTATATGCCAGTGTGATCCCGGCGTACGATATAGATGCCATAGTGCCTGTGAGTGGAAGCAGTCAGCTGACACGCAGACACACTGCCACACAGTGTGGGGGCGCAGCTGACTGCAACCAATCACAGGCGCCAGTGGGCAGGGAAAACAGTGCATATTCCATGAATGTTAATTAGCTGCTCTAGAAGTGAATGCGTGACCTGGAAGCAGCTTGCCACCATGGCAGATCTTTGGTAAGTATACGGTGCCCGTTCCTATCTTCCTTCTACCAACATTTTTAATGCTCAGTTTCTGATCCCAATAGACTTATATGGGGGCCAGATTCTGGATTGGATTTAAAATAAAAAAGATAACAGGGACCTGCCAGTCCCATTTTAACATGTAACTTGGCCTGTTAAGATGTTTTTCATTGGAAAAGCTTTTGATTTTAGTAAACATGACCTCTTAATTGTCCAAACTGAACAAATGACCATTTTCAGTTCTTTGCAACCTATAAAATGTTTTGAAAATCTGTTGTGCATAATAATTTGGAACAGTGTATTTTGATTGATTTTTTTAGTTTTGACATAAATAGTATTATCATTTGGAGGTTTGTTTAATAACATTTTATTTCTATTCAAACGGTTGATGATTTAAATATTATCCTGACTCTTCTGCATTGACCATTAAGGAAAATCAGAGAAAAATAGCATTCGCATAAATTGGAACACGGGGTATTACAATGTTTGTCTTGTCAACTGCTGTATGCACAACACTTCCTCCTCTAGACCCGGTGATCAGATGGTCACTGAGTGTAGGGAGAGCATAGGAGCTGTTAGATCATAGGAAACCCAGTCAGCTTTGCTCTGCAGCCAGGAGGCTGAATTTCCCCTTTAACTGGGGCTAATATACCAGCCCCAGTAACAGGTCGATTTATCAATAAAAAAAAGTTTTCATATTTTAAAATACACCCCAGAGGTATTTTATGACTTTATAAGGAGAATAGTGTGTGAATAAAATTAAATAAATAAAAAAGCAAGAAGAAACCTTAAAATAGACTAATGTTCGGAATAGGGTTTTTTTTACGCCCGTCTATGTAAAGCCAAAACTATCAAAAAATATTGAAACACTGTAAGCAAAAAAAATCTAAGTTATATTTTTTGGTTGCTGCAATATCACAAAAAATGCTGTAACAAGCAATCAAAATATCACATCTATCCCAAAATAGTATCAATAAAAATGTCTCGTCCCGCAAAAAAATAAGCTCGCAAGAGGTAATAAGAAAATCGCATCACAATTTTTTCATGAATGCAGTGATAATGCAAAAGTGGTTGGATACTATTGTTTGGTCACACAGCAGGGCGATGAACAAAAGGATCACTATTTTGGTTGAAAGATTTCAGAAATCACATTTGCATAGCTCCTGAGGTGCCAAAATAGCAGAAACCCCCAAGTAACCCCAGTTTTAAATTAAAACACTTAAGCAATTCATCTAGGGGTATATTGAGCATTTTGAATCTACACGTTTCTAAACAAAATTTTATAAGGTTGGGCTGTGAAAACAAAAGATTGGGTTTTTTACACTAAAATGCTTCTTCAGCTTCAAAGTTTAAACAATTACAAGCGGTTATAGGTGAAAATGGCGCAAACAAAATGTGTTATGTAATTTCTACCGAATGCGGCAATACCCCACATGTGAATGTACAATAGTGTTCAAAATAATAGCAGTCCAATATGACTAAACAGATTAGTCACTGTTTTTGGCATAAATTATATCACCACATGTCAGACAAGTTACCAGTTGGTGCAGTAGATTCTTAGAAATCCACCAGACTCGGCTTTCATGATCTGCAGGTTTTTGAGTCTATGCATTTGAATAATTAATTGAAATGGGGGGGGGGTATTCAAAATAATATCAGTGTGGAGTTAAAATAGTGAGGTCAATCATTCTGTGATGAAGCAGGTGTGAATCAGGTGGTCCTTATTTAAGGGTGAACCAGGCACATGTTGTACATACATTTCTCCTCGAAAGCCTGAGAAATATGGTTTGTTCAAAACATTGTTAAGAAGAACAGCGTACTATGATTAAAAAGTTGATTGGAGAGGGTAAAACTTATACAGGAGTGCAGACAATGATCGTCTGTTCAGCTAAAATTATCTCCAATGCTTTAAAATGGACATGGAGGCCATCAACCCAATATTTAGACCAATTATAATTTCAACATACTGGAGACAGGTTTTGACTCCAAAAATCACAGAGGTGATAGACAAAGTTACCCTACATAATGAACTCAAACTTATAATAACTTATTCGCTGCATATCATAAAAAATGGAGCGCTTGGCCTTCTTTTAAACAAAAGACTCTATAGCCTTTGGTCTATGTACTTAGTGTCTGATTTACATTTCATTGTTATGGAAAAATTGAGACTTTTTGGAACTGCCCAATCCTTGATAATTTGTGGTTGGATACACAAGGCCTTATATAAAAAAAATTACTCATCTAACTATCCCGCTCACTTCCCAGCTAATTCTCTTCTCAATAGGTCTTGAAAACATTCCAAGCAAATTTAGACATATCTGCCATATTTTACTAACCCTAAAACATCTTATAGCGTCAAGATGGTGTTTCCCCCCAAAAGAGAGGATCTAGTGGAGCAAGTTTCCCTCCACAGTACTTTTAAATACAATTTGGCTCTAAGAGAGAACCACGAAAAATACAATAAAAAATGGCTTCCTTTGATCAAAACCTTCACATATAACTTGTATATTAATGACTCCATTGACTAGGACTAAGCTTTCTTTATGCCATTATATATCCAGCTATCATGTATATATAATAATTGTGAAAATACTCACTCAGATTAACAAACTTTTAACAAAAGGAAAAATCTCTGATCTTTCTATGTAAATTGCTTTAGTTATTTATTTTTTTTCCTTTCTGTTTTCCCCATGCAATCACCATCCCTAATTTTCCTTCTGTGTCTCCATTAGAGATGAGCGAACCGGTCCCGGTTCGGCTCGAGGTCGGTTCGCCGAACGGACCTCCCGTTCGAGTTCGGCTCGTCGAACGTTCGACGAACCGAACTCGAGCCAATAGGAAACAATGGCAGGCAATCACAAACACAGTAAAACACCTAGAAAACACCCTCAAAGGTGTCCAAAAGGTGACAAACAACTCAAACACATTGGAAAGTGACAAGGACATATACTCATGCGAAAACAAAACAGCTGGACAAGGAAAAAGAGGAGGACACACAGATATAGGCATGGCACGCCATTCTAAAATCATGTAAAACACCGCAAGGTGACTCCAAGCATAGTCTCCCTTTTTTTCCAAAAATTGGGACCCACACCCACCCACCCATTCAGTGGCAGCAGTTGTGCCCTAGTTGTACACTTCACAGCTACCTTTGCATCAAGCACATTCCAAAATACGCCATTCTTATCCGTCCCCAGGATGACACCGGGGTAGGTAGCAAAGTCTTTCCTGATCCCAGCTCTGTTCATCTTGGCTTCTTTTAAAAACACAGCAAGCAAGGGTTACTCCAAGCGGAGTCTCCCTTTTTTTCCAAAAATTGGGCCCCACACACACCCACCCATTCAGTGGCAGCACTTGTGCCCTAGTTGTACACTTCACAGCTAGATTTGCATCAAGCACATTCCAAAATACGCCATTCTTATCCGTCCCCAGGATGACACCGGGGTAGGTAGCAAAGTCTTTCCTGATCCCAGCTCTGTTCATCTTGGCTTCTTTTAAAAACACAGCAAGCAAGGGTTACTCCAAGCGGAGTCTCCCTTTTTTTCCAAAAATTGGGCCCCACACACACCCACCCATTCAGTGGCAGCACTTGTGCCCTAGTTGTACACTTCACAGCTAGATTTGCATCAAGCACATTCAAAAATACGCCATTCTTATCCGTCCCCAGGATGACACCGGGGTAGGTAGATAAAGTCTTTGCTGACCCATGACTTGTTCATCTTGGCTTCTTTTAAAAACAATGTAAGCAAGGGTTACTCCAAGCGGAGTCTCCCTTTTTTTCCAAAAATTGTGCCCCACACACACCCACCCATTCAGTGGCAGCACTTGTGCCCTAGTTGTACACTTCACAGCTACATTTGCATCAAGCACATTCCAAAATACGCCATTCTTATCCGTCCCCAGGATGACACCGGGGTAGGTAGCAAAGTCTTTCCTGATCCCAGCTCTGTTCATCTTGGCTTCTTTTAAAAACACAGCAAGCAAGGGTTACTCCAAGCGGAGTCTCCCTTTTTTTCCAAAAATTGGGCCCCACACACACCCACCCATTCAGTGGCAGCACTTGTGCCCTAGTTGTACACTTCACAGCTAGATTTGCATCAAGCACATTCAAAAATATGCCATTCTTATCCGTCCCCAGGATGACACCGGGGTAGGTAGATAAAGTCTTTGCTGACCCATGACTTGTTCATCTTGGCTTCTTTTAAAAACAATGTAAGCAAGGGTTACTCCAAGCGGAGTCTCCCTTTTTTTCCAAAAATTGTGCCCCACACACACCCACCCATTCAGTGGCAGCACTTGTGCCCTAGTTGTACACTTCACAGCTACATTTGCATCAAGCACATTCCAAAATACGCCATTCTTATCCGTCCCCAGGATGACACCGGGGTAGGTAGCAAAGTTTTTCCTGATCCCAGCTCTGTTCATCTTGGCTTCTTTTAAAAACACAGCAAGCAAGGGTTACTCCAAGCGGAGTCTCCCTTTTTTTCCAAAAATTGGGCCCCACACACACCCACCCATTCAGTGGCAGCACTTGTGCCCTAGTTGTACACTTCACAGCTAGATTTGCATCAAGCACATTCCAAAATACGCCATTCTTATCCGTCCCCAGGATGACACCGGGGTAGGTAGCAAAGTCTTTCCTGATCCCAGCTCTGTTCATCTTGGCTTCTTTTAAAAACACAGAAAGCAAGGGTTACTCCAAGCGGAGTCTCCCTTTTTTTCCAAAAATTGGGCCCCACACACACCCACCCATTCAGTGGCAGCACTTGTGCCCTAGTTGTACACTTCACAGCTAGATTTGCATCAAGCACATTCAAAAATACGCCATTCTTATCCGTCCCCAGGATGACACCGGGGTAGGTAGATAAAGTCTTTGCTGACCCATGACTTGTTCATCTTGGCTTCTTTTAAAAACAATGTAATCAAGGGTTACTCCAAGCGGAGTCTCCCTTTTTTTCCAAAAATTGTGCCCCACACACACCCACCCATTCAGTGGCAGCACTTGTGCCCTAGTTGTACACTTCACAGCTACATTTGCATCAAGCACATTCCAAAATACGCCATTCTTATCCGTCCCCAGGATGACACCGGGGTAGGTAGCAAAGTCTTTCCTGATCCCAGCTCTGTTCATCTTGGCTTCTTTTAAAAACACAGCAAGCAAGGGTTACTCCAAGCGGAGTCTCCCTTTTTTTCCAAAAATTGTGCCCCACACACACCCACCCATTCAGTGGCAGCACTTGTGCCCTAGTTGTACACTTCACAGCTACATTTGCATCAAGCACATTCCAAAATACGCCATTCTTATCCGTCCCCAGGATGACACCGGGGTAGGTAGCAAAGTCTTTCCTGATCCCAGCTCTGTTCATCTTGGCTTCTTTTAAAAACACAGCAAGCAAGGGTTACTCCAAGCGGAGTCTCCCTTTTTTTCCAAAAATTGGGCCCCACACACACCCACCCATTCAGTGGCAGCACTTGTGCCCTAGTTGTACACTTCACAGCTAGATTTGCATCAAGCACATTCCAAAATACGCCATTCTTATCCGTCCCCAGGATGACACCGGGGTAGGTAGCAAAGTCTTTCCTGATCCCAGCTCTGTTCATCTTGGCTTCTTTTAAAAACACAGCAAGCAAGGGTTACTCCAAGCGGAGTCTCCCTTTTTTTCCAAAAATTGGGCCCCACACACACCCACCCATTCAGTGGCAGCACTTGTGCCCTAGTTGTACACTTCACAGCTAGATTTGCATCAAGCACATTCAAAAATACGCCATTCTTATCCGTCCCCAGGATGACACCGGGGTAGGTAGATAAAGTCTTTGCTGACCCATGACTTGTTCATCTTGGCTTCTTTTAAAAACAATGTAAGCAAGGGTTACTCCAAGCGGAGTCTCCCTTTTTTTCCAAAAATTGTGCCCCACACACACCCACCCATTCAGTGGCAGCACTTGTGCCCTAGTTGTACACTTCACAGCTACATTTGCATCAAGCACATTCCAAAATACGCCATTCTTATCCGTCCCCAGGATGACACCGGGGTAGGTAGCAAAGTCTTTCCTGATCCCAGCTCTGTTCATCTTGGCTTCTTTTAAAAACACAGCAAGCAAGGGTTACTCCAAGCGGAGTCTCCCTTTTTTTCCAAAAATTGGGCCCCACACACACCCACCCATTCAGTGGCAGCACTTGTGCCCTAGTTGTACACTTCACAGCTAGATTTGCATCAAGCACATTCCAAAATACGCCATTCTTATCCGTCCCCAGGATGACACCGGGGTAGGTAGCAAAGTCTTTCCTGATCCCAGCTCTGTTCATCTTGGCTTCTTTTAAAAACACAGCAAGCAAGGGTTACTCCAAGCGGAGTCTCCCTTTTTTTCCAAAAATTGGGCCCCACACACACCCACCCATTCAGTGGCAGCACTTGTGCCCTAGTTGTACACTTCACAGCTAGATTTGCATCAAGCACATTCAAAAATACGCCATTCTTATCCGTCCCCAGGATGACACCGGGGTAGGTAGATAAAGTCTTTGCTGACCCATGACTTGTTCATCTTGGCTTCTTTTAAAAACAATGTAAGCAAGGGTTACTCCAAGCGGAGTCTCCCTTTTTTTCCAAAAATTGTGCCCCACACACACCCACCCATTCAGTGGCAGCACTTGTGCCCTAGTTGTACACTTCACAGCTAGATTTGCATCAAGCACATTCCAAAATACGCCATTCTTATCCGTCCCCAGGATGACACCGGGGTAGGTAGCAAAGTCTTTCCTGATCCCAGCTCTGTTCATCTTGGCTTCTTTTAAAAACACAGCAAGCAAGGGTTACTCCAAGCGGAGTCTCCCTTTTTTTCCAAAAATTGGGCCCCACACACACCCACCCATTCAGTGGCAGCACTTGTGCCCTAGTTGTACACTTCACAGCTAGATTTGCATCAAGCACATTCAAAAATACGCCATTCTTATCCGTCCCCAGGATGACACCGGGGTAGGTAGATAAAGTCTTTGCTGACCCATGACTTGTTCATCTTGGCTTCTTTTAAAAACAATGTAAGCAAGGGTTACTCCAAGCGGAGTCTCCCTTTTTTTCCAAAAATTGTGCCCCACACACACCCACCCATTCAGTGGCAGCACTTGTGCCCTAGTTGTACACTTCACAGCTACATTTGCATCAAGCACATTCCAAAATACGCCATTCTTATCCGTCCCCAGGATGACACCGGGGTAGGTAGCAAAGTCTTTCCTGATCCCAGCTCTGTTCATCTTGGCTTCTTTTAAAAACACAGCAAGCAAGGGTTACTCCAAGCGGAGTCTCCCTTTTTTTCCAAAAATTGGGCCCCACACACACCCACCCATTCAGTGGCAGCACTTGTGCCCTAGTTGTACACTTCACAGCTAGATTTGCATCAAACACATTCCAAAATACGCCATTCTTATCCGTCCCCAGGATGACACCGGGGTAGGTAGCAAAGTCTTTCCTGATCCCAGCTCTGTTCATCTTGGCTTCTTTTAAAAACACAGCAAGCAAGGGTTACTCCAAGCGGAGTCTCCCTTTTTTTCCAAAAATTGGGCCCCACACACACCCACCCATTCAGTGGCAGCACTTGTGCCCTAGTTGTACACTTCACAGCTAGATTTGCATCAAGCACATTCAAAAATACGCCATTCTTATCCGTCCCCAGGATGACACCGGGGTAGGTAGATAAAGTCTTTGCTGACCCATGACTTGTTCATCTTGGCTTCTTTTAAAAACAATGTAAGCAAGGGTTACTCCAAGCGGAGTCTCCCTTTTTTTCCAAAAATTGTGCCCCACACACACCCACCCATTCAGTGGCAGCACTTGTGCCCTAGTTGTACACTTCACAGCTACATTTGCATCAAGCACATTCCAAAATACGCCATTCTTATCCGTCCCCAGGATGACACCGGGGTAGGTAGCAAAGTCTTTCCTGATCCCAGCTCTGTTCATCTTGGCTTCTTTTAAAAACACAGCAAGCAAGGGTTACTCCAAGCGGAGTCTCCCTTTTTTTCCAAAAATTGGGCCCCACACACACCCACCCATTCAGTGGCAGCACTTGTGCCCTAGTTGTACACTTCACAGCTAGATTTGCATCAAGCACATTCCAAAATACGCCATTCTTATCCGTCCCCAGGATGACACCGGGGTAGGTAGCAAAGTCTTTCCTGATCCCAGCTCTGTTCATCTTGGCTTCTTTTAAAAACACAGCAAGCAAGGGTTACTCCAAGCGGAGTCTCCCTTTTTTTTCCAAAAATTGGGCCCCACACACACCCACCCATTCAGTGGCAGCACTTGTGCCCTAGTTGTACACTTCACAGCTAGATTTGCATCAAGCACATTCAAAAATACGCCATTCTTATCCGTCCCCAGGATGACACCGGGGTAGGTAGATAAAGTCTTTGCTGACCCATGACTTGTTCATCTTGGCTTCTTTTAAAAACAATGTAAGCAAGGGTTACTCCAAGCGGAGTCTCCCTTTTTTTCCAAAAATTGTGCCCCACACACACCCACCCATTCAGTGGCAGCACTTGTGCCCTAGTTGTACACTTCACAGCTACATTTGCATCAAGCACATTCCAAAATACGCCATTCTTATCCGTCCCCAGGATGACACCGGGGTAGGTAGCAAAGTCTTTCCTGATCCCAGCTCTGTTCATCTTGGCTTCTTTTAAAAACACAGCAAGCAAGGGTTACTCCAAGCGGAGTCTCCCTTTTTTTCCAAAAATTGGGCCCCACACACACCCACCCATTCAGTGGCAGCACTTGTGCCCTAGTTGTACACTTCACAGCTAGATTTGCATCAAGCACATTCCAAAATACGCCATTCTTATCCGTCCCCAGGATGACACCGGGGTAGGTAGCAAAGTCTTTCCTGATCCCAGCTCTGTTCATCTTGGCTTCTTTTAAAAACACAGCAAGCAAGGGTTACTCCAAGCGGAGTCTCCCTTTTTTTCCAAAAATTGGGCCCCACACACACCCACCCATTCAGTGGCAGCACTTGTGCCCTAGTTGTACACTTCACAGCTAGATTTGCATCAAGCACATTCAAAAATACGCCATTCTTATCCGTCCCCAGGATGACACCGGGGTAGGTAGATAAAGTCTTTGCTGACCCATGACTTGTTCATCTTGGCTTCTTTTAAAAACAATGTAAGCAAGGGTTACTCCAAGCGGAGTCTCCCTTTTTTTCCAAAAATTGTGCCCCACACACACCCACCCATTCAGTGGCAGCACTTGTGCCCTAGTTGTACACTTCACAGCTACATTTGCATCAAGCACATTCCAAAATACGCCATTCTTATCCGTCCCCAGGATGACACCGGGGTAGGTAGCAAAGTCTTTCCTGATCCCAGCTCTGTTCATCTTGGCTTCTTTTAAAAACACAGCAAGCAAGGGTTACTCCAAGCGGAGTCTCCCTTTTTTTCCAAAAATTGGGCCCCACACACACCCACCCATTCAGTGGCAGCACTTGTGCCCTAGTTGTACACTTCACAGCTAGATTTGCATCAAGCACATTCCAAAATACGCCATTCTTATCCGTCCCCAGGATGACACCGGGGTAGGTAGCAAAGTCTTTCCTGATCCCAGCTCTGTTCATCTTGGCTTCTTTTAAAAACACAGCAAGCAAGGGTTACTCCAAGCGGAGTCTCCCTTTTTTTTCCAAAAATTGGGCCCCACACACACCCACCCATTCAGTGGCAGCACTTGTGCCCTAGTTGTACACTTCACAGCTAGATTTGCATCAAGCACATTCAAAAATACGCCATTCTTATCCGTCCCCAGGATGACACCGGGGTAGGTAGATAAAGTCTTTGCTGACCCATGACTTGTTCATCTTGGCTTCTTTTAAAAACAATGTAAGCAAGGGTTACTCCAAGCGGAGTCTCCCTTTTTTTCCAAAAATTGTGCCCCACACACACCCACCCATTCAGTGGCAGCACTTGTGCCCTAGTTGTACACTTCACAGCTACATTTGCATCAAGCACATTCCAAAATACGCCATTCTTATCCGTCCCCAGGATGACACCGGGGTAGGTAGCAAAGTCTTTCCTGATCCCAGCTCTGTTCATCTTGGCTTCTTTTAAAAACACAGCAAGCAAGGGTTACTCCAAGCGGAGTCTCCCTTTTTTTCCAAAAATTGGGCCCCACACACACCCACCCATTCAGTGGCAGCACTTGTGCCCTAGTTGTACACTTCACAGCTAGATTTGCATCAAGCACATTCCAAAATACGCCATTCTTATCCGTCCCCAGGATGACACCGGGGTAGGTAGCAAAGTCTTTCCTGATCCCAGCTCTGTTCATCTTGGCTTCTTTTAAAAACACAGCAAGCAAGGGTTACTCCAAGCGGAGTCTCCCTTTTTTTCCAAAAATTGGGCCCCACACACACCCACCCATTCAGTGGCAGCACTTGTGCCCTAGTTGTACACTTCACAGCTAGATTTGCATCAAGCACATTCAAAAATACGCCATTCTTATCCGTCCCCAGGATGACACCGGGGTAGGTAGATAAAGTCTTTGCTGACCCATGACTTGTTCATCTTGGCTTCTTTTAAAAACAATGTAAGCAAGGGTTACTCCAAGCGGAGTCTCCCTTTTTTTCCAAAAATTGTGCCCCACACACACCCACCCATTCAGTGGCAGCACTTGTGCCCTAGTTGTACACTTCACAGCTACATTTGCATCAAGCACATTCCAAAATACGCCATTCTTATCCGTCCCCAGGATGACACCGGGGTAGGTAGCAAAGTCTTTCCTGATCCCAGCTCTGTTCATCTTGGCTTCTTTTAAAAACACAGCAAGCAAGGGTTACTCCAAGCGGAGTCTCCCTTTTTTTCCAAAAATTGGGCCCCACACACACCCACCCATTCAGTGGCAGCACTTGTGCCCTAGTTGTACACTTCACAGCTAGATTTGCATCAAGCACATTCCAAAATACGCCATTCTTATCCGTCCCCAGGATGACACCGGGGTAGGTAGCAAAGTCTTTCCTGATCCCAGCTCTGTTCATCTTGGCTTCTTTTAAAAACACAGCAAGCAAGGGTTACTCCAAGCGGAGTCTCCCTTTTTTTCCAAAAATTGGGCCCCACACACACCCACCCATTCAGTGGCAGCACTTGTGCCCTAGTTGTACACTTCACAGCTAGATTTGCATCAAGCACATTCAAAAATACGCCATTCTTATCCGTCCCCAGGATGACACCGGGGTAGGTAGATAAAGTCTTTGCTGACCCATGACTTGTTCATCTTGGCTTCTTTTAAAAACAATGTAAGCAAGGGTTACTCCAAGCGGAGTCTCCCTTTTTTTCCAAAAATTGTGCCCCACACACACCCACCCATTCAGTGGCAGCACTTGTGCCCTAGTTGTACACTTCACAGCTAGATTTGCATCAAGCACATTCCAAAATACGCCATTCTTATCCGTCCCCAGGATGACACCGGGGTAGGTAGCAAAGTCTTTCCTGATCCCAGCTCTGTTCATCTTGGCTTCTTTTAAAAACACAGCAAGCAAGGGTTACTCCAAGCGGAGTCTCCCTTTTTTTCCAAAAATTGGGCCCCACACACACCCACCCATTCAGTGGCAGCACTTGTGCCCTAGTTGTACACTTCACAGCTAGATTTGCATCAAGCACATTCAAAAATACGCCATTCTTATCCGTCCCCAGGATGACACCGGGGTAGGTAGATAAAGTCTTTGCTGACCCATGACTTGTTCATCTTGGCTTCTTTTAAAAACAATGTAAGCAAGGGTTACTCCAAGCGGAGTCTCCCTTTTTTTCCAAAAATTGTGCCCCACACACACCCACCCATTCAGTGGCAGCACTTGTGCCCTAGTTGTACACTTCACAGCTACATTTGCATCAAGCACATTCCAAAATACGCCATTCTTATCCGTCCCCAGGATGACACCGGGGTAGGTAGCAAAGTCTTTCCTGATCCCAGCTCTGTTCATCTTGGCTTCTTTTAAAAACACAGCAAGCAAGGGTTACTCCAAGCGGAGTCTCCCTTTTTTTCCAAAAATTGGGCCCCACACACACCCACCCATTCAGTGGCAGCACTTGTGCCCTAGTTGTACACTTCACAGCTAGATTTGCATCAAACACATTCCAAAATACGCCATTCTTATCCGTCCCCAGGATGACACCGGGGTAGGTAGCAAAGTCTTTCCTGATCCCAGCTCTGTTCATCTTGGCTTCTTTTAAAAACACAGCAAGCAAGGGTTACTCCAAGCGGAGTCTCCCTTTTTTTCCAAAAATTGGGCCCCACACACACCCACCCATTCAGTGGCAGCACTTGTGCCCTAGTTGTACACTTCACAGCTAGATTTGCATCAAGCACATTCAAAAATACGCCATTCTTATCCGTCCCCAGGATGACACCGGGGTAGGTAGATAAAGTCTTTGCTGACCCATGACTTGTTCATCTTGGCTTCTTTTAAAAACAATGTAAGCAAGGGTTACTCCAAGCGGAGTCTCCCTTTTTTTCCAAAAATTGTGCCCCACACACACCCACCCATTCAGTGGCAGCACTTGTGCCCTAGTTGTACACTTCACAGCTACATTTGCATCAAGCACATTCCAAAATACGCCATTCTTATCCGTCCCCAGGATGACACCGGGGTAGGTAGCAAAGTCTTTCCTGATCCCAGCTCTGTTCATCTTGGCTTCTTTTAAAAACACAGCAAGCAAGGGTTACTCCAAGCGGAGTCTCCCTTTTTTTCCAAAAATTGGGCCCCACACACACCCACCCATTCAGTGGCAGCACTTGTGCCCTAGTTGTACACTTCACAGCTAGATTTGCATCAAGCACATTCCAAAATACGCCATTCTTATCCGTCCCCAGGATGACACCGGGGTAGGTAGCAAAGTCTTTCCTGATCCCAGCTCTGTTCATCTTGGCTTCTTTTAAAAACACAGCAAGCAAGGGTTACTCCAAGCGGAGTCTCCCTTTTTTTTCCAAAAATTGGGCCCCACACACACCCACCCATTCAGTGGCAGCACTTGTGCCCTAGTTGTACACTTCACAGCTAGATTTGCATCAAGCACATTCAAAAATACGCCATTCTTATCCGTCCCCAGGATGACACCGGGGTAGGTAGATAAAGTCTTTGCTGACCCATGACTTGTTCATCTTGGCTTCTTTTAAAAACAATGTAAGCAAGGGTTACTCCAAGCGGAGTCTCCCTTTTTTTCCAAAAATTGTGCCCCACACACACCCACCCATTCAGTGGCAGCACTTGTGCCCTAGTTGTACACTTCACAGCTACATTTGCATCAAGCACATTCCAAAATACGCCATTCTTATCCGTCCCCAGGATGACACCGGGGTAGGTAGCAAAGTCTTTCCTGATCCCAGCTCTGTTCATCTTGGCTTCTTTTAAAAACACAGCAAGCAAGGGTTACTCCAAGCGGAGTCTCCCTTTTTTTCCAAAAATTGGGCCCCACACACACCCACCCATTCAGTGGCAGCACTTGTGCCCTAGTTGTACACTTCACAGCTAGATTTGCATCAAGCACATTCCAAAATACGCCATTCTTATCCGTCCCCAGGATGACACCGGGGTAGGTAGCAAAGTCTTTCCTGATCCCAGCTCTGTTCATCTTGGCTTCTTTTAAAAACACAGCAAGCAAGGGTTACTCCAAGCGGAGTCTCCCTTTTTTTCCAAAAATTGGGCCCCACACACACCCACCCATTCAGTGGCAGCACTTGTGCCCTAGTTGTACACTTCACAGCTAGATTTGCATCAAGCACATTCAAAAATACGCCATTCTTATCCGTCCCCAGGATGACACCGGGGTAGGTAGATAAAGTCTTTGCTGACCCATGACTTGTTCATCTTGGCTTCTTTTAAAAACAATGTAAGCAAGGGTTACTCCAAGCGGAGTCTCCCTTTTTTTCCAAAAATTGTGCCCCACACACACCCACCCATTCAGTGGCAGCACTTGTGCCCTAGTTGTACACTTCACAGCTACATTTGCATCAAGCACATTCCAAAATACGCCATTCTTATCCGTCCCCAGGATGACACCGGGGTAGGTAGCAAAGTCTTTCCTGATCCCAGCTCTGTTCATCTTGGCTTCTTTTAAAAACACAGCAAGCAAGGGTTACTCCAAGCGGAGTCTCCCTTTTTTTCCAAAAATTGGGCCCCACACACACCCACCCATTCAGTGGCAGCACTTGTGCCCTAGTTGTACACTTCACAGCTAGATTTGCATCAAGCACATTCCAAAATACGCCATTCTTATCCGTCCCCAGGATGACACCGGGGTAGGTAGCAAAGTCTTTCCTGATCCCAGCTCTGTTCATCTTGGCTTCTTTTAAAAACACAGCAAGCAAGGGTTACTCCAAGCGGAGTCTCCCTTTTTTTTCCAAAAATTGGGCCCCACACACACCCACCCATTCAGTGGCAGCACTTGTGCCCTAGTTGTACACTTCACAGCTAGATTTGCATCAAGCACATTCAAAAATACGCCATTCTTATCCGTCCCCAGGATGACACCGGGGTAGGTAGATAAAGTCTTTGCTGACCCATGACTTGTTCATCTTGGCTTCTTTTAAAAACAATGTAAGCAAGGGTTACTCCAAGCGGAGTCTCCCTTTTTTTCCAAAAATTGTGCCCCACACACACCCACCCATTCAGTGGCAGCACTTGTGCCCTAGTTGTACACTTCACAGCTACATTTGCATCAAGCACATTCCAAAATACGCCATTCTTATCCGTCCCCAGGATGACACCGGGGTAGGTAGCAAAGTCTTTCCTGATCCCAGCTCTGTTCATCTTGGCTTCTTTTAAAAACACAGCAAGCAAGGGTTACTCCAAGCGGAGTCTCCCTTTTTTTCCAAAAATTGGGCCCCACACACACCCACCCATTCAGTGGCAGCACTTGTGCCCTAGTTGTACACTTCACAGCTAGATTTGCATCAAGCACATTCCAAAATACGCCATTCTTATCCGTCCCCAGGATGACACCGGGGTAGGTAGCAAAGTCTTTCCTGATCCCAGCTCTGTTCATCTTGGCTTCTTTTAAAAACACAGCAAGCAAGGGTTACTCCAAGCGGAGTCTCCCTTTTTTTCCAAAAATTGGGCCCCACACACACCCACCCATTCAGTGGCAGCACTTGTGCCCTAGTTGTACACTTCACAGCTAGATTTGCATCAAGCACATTCAAAAATACGCCATTCTTATCCGTCCCCAGGATGACACCGGGGTAGGTAGATAAAGTCTTTGCTGACCCATGACTTGTTCATCTTGGCTTCTTTTAAAAACAATGTAAGCAAGGGTTACTCCAAGCGGAGTCTCCCTTTTTTTCCAAAAATTGTGCCCCACACACACCCACCCATTCAGTGGCAGCACTTGTGCCCTAGTTGTACACTTCACAGCTACATTTGCATCAAGCACATTCCAAAATACGCCATTCTTATCCGTCCCCAGGATGACACCGGGGTAGGTAGCAAAGTCTTTCCTGATCCCAGCTCTGTTCATCTTGGCTTCTTTTAAAAACACAGCAAGCAAGGGTTACTCCAAGCGGAGTCTCCCTTTTTTTCCAAAAATTGGGCCCCACACACACCCACCCATTCAGTGGCAGCACTTGTGCCCTAGTTGTACACTTCACAGCTAGATTTGCATCAAGCACATTCCAAAATACGCCATTCTTATCCGTCCCCAGGATGACACCGGGGTAGGTAGCAAAGTCTTTCCTGATCCCAGCTCTGTTCATCTTGGCTTCTTTTAAAAACACAGCAAGCAAGGGTTACTCCAAGCGGAGTCTCCCTTTTTTTCCAAAAATTGGGCCCCACACACACCCACCCATTCAGTGGCAGCACTTGTGCCCTAGTTGTACACTTCACAGCTAGATTTGCATCAAGCACATTCAAAAATACGCCATTCTTATCCGTCCCCAGGATGACACCGGGGTAGGTAGATAAAGTCTTTGCTGACCCATGACTTGTTCATCTTGGCTTCTTTTAAAAACAATGTAAGCAAGGGTTACTCCAAGCGGAGTCTCCCTTTTTTTCCAAAAATTGTGCCCCACACACACCCACCCATTCAGTGGCAGCACTTGTGCCCTAGTTGTACACTTCACAGCTACATTTGCATCAAGCACATTCCAAAATACGCCATTCTTATCCGTCCCCAGGATGACACCGGGGTAGGTAGCAAAGTCTTTCCTGATCCCAGCTCTGTTCATCTTGGCTTCTTTTAAAAACACAGCAAGCAAGGGTTACTCCAAGCGGAGTCTCCCTTTTTTTCCAAAAATTGGGCCCCACACACACCCACCCATTCAGTGGCAGCACTTGTGCCCTAGTTGTACACTTCACAGCTAGATTTGCATCAAGCACATTCCAAAATACGCCATTCTTATCCGTCCCCAGGATGACACCGGGGTAGGTAGCAAAGTCTTTCCTGATCCCAGCTCTGTTCATCTTGGCTTCTTTTAAAAACACAGCAAGCAAGGGTTACTCCAAGCGGAGTCTCCCTTTTTTTCCAAAAATTGGGCCCCACACACACCCACCCATTCAGTGGCAGCACTTGTGCCCTAGTTGTACACTTCACAGCTAGATTTGCATCAAGCACATTCCAAAATACGCCATTCTTATCCGTCCCCAGGATGACACCGGGGTAGGTAACAAAGTCTTTCCTGATCCCAGCTCTGTTCATCTTGGCTTCTTTTAAAAACACAGCAAGCAAGGGTTACTCCAAGCTCCAAGCGGAGTCTCCCTTTTTTTCCAAAAATTGGGCCCCACACACACCCACCCATTCAGTGGCAGCACTTGTGCCCTAGTTGTACACTTCACAGCTAGATTTGCATCAAGCACATTCAAAAATACGCCATTCTTATCCGTCCCCAGGATGACACCGGGGTAGGTAGATAAAGTCTTTGCTGACCCATGACTTGTTCATCTTGGCTTCTTTTAAAAACAATGTAAGCAAGGGTTACTCCAAGCGGAGTCTCCCTTTTTTTCCAAAAATTGTGCCCCACACACACCCACCCATTCAGTGGCAGCACTTGTGCCCTAGTTGTACACTTCACAGCTACATTTGCATCAAGCACATTCCAAAATACGCCATTCTTATCCGTCCCCAGGATGACACCGGGGTAGGTAGCAAAGTCTTTCCTGATCCCAGCTCTGTTCATCTTGGCTTCTTTTAAAAACACAGCAAGCAAGGGTTACTCCAAGCGGAGTCTCCCTTTTTTTCCAAAAATTGGGCCCCACACACACCCACCCATTCAGTGGCAGCACTTGTGCCCTAGTTGTACACTTCACAGCTAGATTTGCATCAAGCACATTCCAAAATACGCCATTCTTATCCGTCCCCAGGATGACACCGGGGTAGGTAGCAAAGTCTTTCCTGATCCCAGCTCTGTTCATCTTGGCTTCTTTTAAAAACACAGCAAGCAAGGGTTACTCCAAGCGGAGTCTCCCTTTTTTTCCAAAAATTGGGCCCCACACACACCCACCCATTCAGTGGCAGCACTTGTGCCCTAGTTGTACACTTCACAGCTAGATTTGCATCAAGCACATTCAAAAATACGCCATTCTTATCCGTCCCCAGGATGACACCGGGGTAGGTAGATAAAGTCTTTGCTGACCCATGACTTGTTCATCTTGGCTTCTTTTAAAAACAATGTAAGCAAGGGTTACTCCAAGCGGAGTCTCCCTTTTTTTCCAAAAATTGTGCCCCACACACACCCACCCATTCAGTGGCAGCACTTGTGCCCTAGTTGTACACTTCACAGCTACATTTGCATCAAGCACATTCCAAAATACGCCATTCTTATCCGTCCCCAGGATGACACAGGGGTAGGTAGCAAAGTCTTTCCTGATCCCAGCTCTGTTCATCTTGGCTTCTTTTAAAAACACAGCAAGCAAGGGTTACTCCAAGCGGAGTCTCCCTTTTTTTCCAAAAATTGTGCCCCACACACACCCACCCATTCAGTGGCAGCACTTGTGCCCTAGTTGTACACTTCACAGCTAGATTTGCATCAAGCACATTCCAAAATACGCCATAATTAACCGTCCCCAGCATGACACCGGGGTAGGTAGCAAAGTCTTTCCTGATCCCAGCTCTGTTCATCTTGGCTTCTTTTAAAAACACAGCAAGCAAGGGTTACTCCAAGCGGAGTCTCCCTTTTTTTCCAAAAATTGGGCCCCACACACCCACCCATTCAGTGGCAGCACTTGTGCCCTAGTTGTACACTTCACAGCTACATTTGCATCAAGCACATTCAAAAATACGCCATTCTTATCCGTCCCCAGGATGACACCGGGGTAGGTAGCAAAGTCTTTCCTGATCCCAGCTCTGTTCATCTTGGCTTCTTTTAAAAACACAGCAAGCAAGGGTTACTCCAAGCGGAGTCTCCCTTTTTTTCCAAAAATTGGGCCCCACACACCCACCCATTCAGTGGCAGCACTTGTGCCCTAGTTGTACACTTCACAGCTACATTTGCATCAAGCACATTCAAAAATACGCCATAATTAACCGTCCCCAGCATGACACCGGGGTAGGTAGCAAAGTCTTTCCTGATCCCAGCTCTGTTCATCTTGGCTTCTTTTAAAAACAATGTAAGCAAGGGTTACTCAAAGCGGAGTCTCCCTTTTTTCCAAAAATTGGGCCCCACACAGACACCTTATCAGTGGCAGCACTTGTGCCCTAGTTGCAAACAGGATGTTTTGATTTGCATCAAGCACATTCCAAATCAACAAGCATTTACTCTCCCCAGGATGACACAGGGGTAGTAAATTCCTTCTGGATCCATGACTTGTTCATTTTGATGAACGTCAGTCTGTCCACATTGTCACTGGATAGACGCGTGCGCTTATCTGTCAGCACACACCCAGCAGCACTGAATACACGTTCAGAGACAACGCTGGCAGCTGGACACGACAAAATCTCCAAGGCGTAAGTTGCGAGCTCTGGCCATTTTTCTAGGTTTGAAGCCCAAAAGGAGCAAGGCTCCAGTTGCACAGTCATGGCATCGATGTTCATTTGGAGATACTCCTGTATCATCCTCTCCAGCCGTTGACTATGTGTCAGACTTGTTGTCTCTGGTGGCCTTGCAAAAGAGGGTCTAAAAAAATTATGAAAAGATTCCATAAAATTGCTGTTACCGGCACCAGATACGGTCCTACTGGTACGGGTAGACTGTTGAAGATGACGAGACCGTCCCATGTTTGTCAAGTTACAACTGGGAGATTCCCTCCCTGCACCTGCACGGTTGTTTGGTGGAAAAGCCGAGCTAAGATCGAGTAACAGCTTCTGCTGATACTCCTGCATACGTGCGTCCCTTTCTATGGCTGGAATTATGTCACAAAATTTGGACTTGTACCGGGGATCTAATAGTGTGGCAATCCAGTAGTCATCATCACTTCTAATTTTGACAATACGACTGTCATGTTGGAGGTAGTGCAACAAAAAGGCACTCATGTGTCTTGCGCAGCCATGCGGACCAAGTCCACACTGTGTTTGTGGCATAGAGGTGCTACCCGTTCTTTCTTCCTCTGACATCTCCCCCCAACCTCTTTCAACTGAAATTTGACCAAGGTCTCCCTCATCCGCTGAGTCTTCCATGTCCATGGACAGTTCGTCCTCCATTTCTTCATGTTCTCCTGCACCTTGCTCAACATTTCGCCTGCTACTATGCGCCCTTGTCGATCCCTGTCCCCCATGGTCCCATGCCTGCTGCGTTGGTGATGATGAACATCTGGACCTTGGTGATGTTGTTGTCCCTTGCGCATATGAATCCTCCTGTAGTTCCTCCCCTTCATGTTGTCCCACCCCCTGACTCCGAATAGTGTTTAGCGTGTGCTCCAGCATGTAAATGACTGGAATCGTCATGCTGATAATGGCATTGTCAGAGCTAAACATATTCGTCGCCATGTCGAAACTGTGCAGAAGGGTGCATAGGTCCTTGATCTGAGACCACTCCATCAGGGTGATCTGCCCCACCTCTGCATCTCGTTGGCCCAGGCTATACGTCATGACGTATTGCACCAGGGCTCTGCGGTGCTGCCACAGTCGCTGTAACATGTGGAGAGTTGAATTCCAGCGTGTCGCCACATCGCATTTCAGGCGATGAACCGGCAGGCCGAAAGACTTCTGGAGCGATGCAAGTCGCTCTGCTGCGGCTCTTGAACGGCGGAAGTGAGCTGACAGTTTTCGTGCCCTGTTCAGAAGGCCATCTAGGCCGGGATAGTGTGTTAAAAATTGCTGGACGACAAGGTTCAACACGTGAGCCATACAAGGTACGTGTGTCACCTTGCCCAGGCGAAGGGCCGCACCCAGGTTTGCAGCATTGTCGCACACGGCCTTACCAGGCTGCAGGTTGAGTGGAGACAACCATTTATTAAACTCGGACCGCAGAGCTGACCACAACTCCTCAGCTGTGTGACTCTTATTCCCAAGACATGTCAAGCTAAAGACCGCCTGATGCCGTTGCGCTCTGCTGCCAGCATAGTAATGAGGGGTGCGTGATTCCTTCTGCGCAGTGAGAACGCTGGTGGCCTGACCAGGCAGGCTTGGGGCGGAGGTGGAGGACCCAGATGAGGTGGAGGATGCAGAAGCTGTGGCGGAACTTGGACAGACATAGGATTGACACACAAGTCGTGGGGACGGCAAGACTTGTGCAGCAGACCCTTCACCATCTATCACCATAGTTACCCAGTGCCCAGTCAGCGACATGTAACGTCCCTGTCCATGCTTACTGGTCCAAGTATCGGTGGTGAAATGCACCCGTTCACACACAGAGTTTCTCAAGGAAGCGGTGATGTTGTGTGCGACATGCTGGTGTAGCGCGGGCACACCTTTCTTAGAGAAGTAGTGGCGACTAGGCATCTGGTACTGGGGCACAGCGACAGACATAAGGTCTCTAAAATCCTGTGTGTCCACTAGGCGGAAAGGCAGCATTTCGGTAGCCAACAGCTTACAGAGGGATAGAGTCAACCTCTTAGCTTTGTCATGGGTCGGAGGAAGTGGCCTTTTATTTGACCACATCTGAGGGACAGAGATCTGGCTGCTGTGTGTAGACGGTGTTGAGTAGGGTGTCCCTGGAAAAATGCAGGTTTGTGAGGAAAGTGCAGGCGGAGACATGATGTTGCCTTGATCCAACGTTGGTGCTATCGATGTCTGAGAGAGCTGTACACACTCACTTGTTTCCCCTTCCAAACCAACTGACGACCTTACAAGCAAACTGCCTGTTGCGGTTACAGTGGTGGAAGTTTTGCGTGGAAAAACAGGTGTGACAGCTGTCCCCACAGTCCTAGAAGATGAAGAGCGCGCGGATGCACTGGAAGGGGCGGGCGGTGGATGGTTCGCTCCGCTAGGCCGCATTGCAGCACGGTGAGCTTCCCACCGGGACTTATGATATTTATTCATGTGACGATTCATGGAAGAAGTTGTCAAACTGCTGAGGTTTTGACCTCTACTAAGAGAATCATGACAAATGTTACATATCACATGATTTGGGCGATCTTTTTCGATGTCAAAAAAGGACCAGGCTAGGCAAGGCTTAGAGGCCATGCGACCTGTTGATCCACCCCGAATAATGCTCATAGGCAGAGTGGTGGCTGAGGATGCAGTTGTAGACGTGCTACCAGTGCTCCGACTCTGTCCAGGAAGGCGCAAGGTAACTTCGTCGTCGGTTGCATCCTCCTCCACCGCCTCTGTTGACCTCCTCGAGTGCCTGACTGGGGGTTGACAGTAGGTGGGATCTAGAACGTCATCATCAATTGTTGTGTTTGCACTCCCCTCCCCCTCAGACCGAGCCTCTTCTTGCCCTGACCGAATATTTAAGTTGTCATCCCAATCGGGTATCTGCGTCTCATCTTCATCAGTATGTTCCTCATTGTCTATAACCACAGGTGTTACAGTTTGTGACAAAGGGTCAACATTATGCTCAGAAACTTGGTCCTCACGGCCTGAATCAGAGTCACAAAGGTTCTGGGCATCACTGCAGACCATTTCCTGTTCTGTACTCACTGTAGCTTGGGAGCAGACCTCTGATTCCCAGGCTATAGTGTGACTGAACAGCTCTGCAGACTCAGCCATCTCAGTTCCACCATACTGTGCAGGGCTGATGGAGACTTCAGAGCTAGGAGAAATCAAGTGTGATTGGGATGACAACTCAGAGGACTGGTGTTTTTTGGATGCGGTACTTGAAGTGGCTGAGAGGGCACTTGTTGGACCACTTGAGATCCATTCAAGCATTTTCCTTTTTTGCCCATCATCTACCTTTCTTCCTGTTGTTCGTGTCCGTAAAAAAGGGAGCACATCGGATTGTCCACGGTAAGTAGTAGACATCTTACTTTTGCTGGTAGATGGTCTATCTTCAGCAGATGATAATGGAGCTTTGCCACCTTCCCCACGGACAAAACCTTTTTTGCCTTTTCCACCACGCCTCTTCCCCTTTCCACCAGCATCTGTCATTTTGCCACTCATGTTGATTGCGACAAGATTGTGGACTGAAAATGTGGTAGTAAAAATTGAGAGGTGGTGAAGATTGCAGTGGTGGTCTAGCTTTATTAACAGCAGAATAATAAAGAATAAATATCCCTGACAATGCAACTTAGTTATAATTAGTTGGAGTGTGCAACGCAGGCAGATGCGCTCTGCAAATGTCTTGGCACTAGTGGGACTATAGCAAAGTCCAATAACCACGTATAGGATGCCACTAGGTACACTGAGTGTTTGCTAGTATAATGGCTTAGTTATAATTAGTTGGAGTGTGCAACGCAGGCAGATGCGCTCTGCAAATGTCTTGGCACTAGTGGGATTATAGCAAAGTCCAATAGCCACGTATAGGATGCCACTAGGTACACTGAGTGTTTGCTAGTATAATGGCTTAGTTATAATTAGTTGGAGTGTGCAACGCAGGCAGATGCGCTCTGCAAATGTCTTGGCACTAGTGGGACTATAGCAAAGTCCAATAGCCACGTATAGGATGCCACTAGGTACACTGAGTGTTTGCTAGTATAATGGCTTAGTTATAATTAGTTGGAGTGTGCAACGCAGGCAGACGTGCTGCAAATGTCTTGGCACTAGTGGGACTATAGCAAAGTCCAATAGCCACGTATAGGATGCCACTAGGTACACTGAGTGTTTGCTAGTATAATGGCTTAGTTATAATTAGTTGGAGTGTGCAACGCAGGCAGATGCGCTCTGCAAATGTCTTGGCACTAGTGGGACTATAGCAAAGTCCAATAGCCACGTATAGGATGCCACTAGGTACACTGAGTGTTTGCTAGTATAATGGCTTAGTTATAATTAGTTGGAGTGTGCAACGCAGGCAGACGTGCTGCAAATGTCTTGGCACTAGTGGGACTATAGCAAAGTCCAATAGCCACGTATAGGATGCCACTAGGTACACTGAGTGTTTGCTAGTATAATGGCTTAGTTATAATTAGTTGGAGTGTGCAACGCAGGCAGATGCGCTCTGCAAATGTCTTGGCACTAGTGGGACTATAGCAAAGTCCAATAGCCACGTATAGGATGCCACTAGGTACACTGAGTGTTTGCTAGTATAATGGCTTAGTTATAATTAGTTGGAGTGTGCAACGCAGGCAGATGCGCTCTGCAAATGTCTTGGCACTAGTGGGACTATAGCAAAGTCCAATAGCCACGTATAGGATGCCACTAGGTACACTGAGTGTTTGCTAGTATAATGGCTTAGTTATAATTAGTTGGAGTGTGCAACGCAGGCAGATGCGCTCTGCAAATGTCTTGGCACTAGTGGGACTATAGCAAAGTCCAATAGCCACGTATAGGATGCCACTAGGTACACTGAGTCTTTGCTAGTATAATGGCTTAGTTATAATTAGTTGGAGTGTGCAACGCAGGTGTCACGCTCCCCGGGTCCCCTGTGCTGCCCCCCGGCTCACCTGTCACGCTCCCCGCTCTCCAGCACCCCTTGCCAGCGCGTCCCCAGCGTCCTGGTCCCCGCACCCGGCGTCCGTCGGCTTCACAGCCCCATCCTGGCCCTGCTGCTTCCTCCTCGCAGCTTCCTGCTCTGGCTTCTGGCACTCGGGCAGCGCGCATGCGCATTAGGGCGCGCGCGCGGTCATTGACCCTTTCTTAAAGGGCCAGCGTCCATTAACAGGAAATGATGCAAAACAGGTACAGGGTATAAAGGGGGTTTATGTCCAAGGGGGCGGGGCCTGATCTTCGTGTTTCTTAAGCTAGGAGTCAGGTCTCCTGGTGTATATGTGTATATACTCATCTATCTCTCTTGTAGAGCCGTGCCTGCCTCGCCATCCGGTCCAGACCGAATCCCGAACCCCGAACGCAGTCCATCTGCCATCCTGACAGTCCGTACCATCTCGGATCCCTGCGGTGACCTGTCATCTCGCTCCAAAGGTTCCGGACCCCGCCTGACATCTTCTCGGCTTCCGAACCTGAGCTGCGTCACCCGGACTACCACCAGTGACTCCGTAGTCCCAGGGACTTCTCCGTTATACTCCTGTGCACGGACTGTTCTGCTGCCTATAGTGCTCCAGCTACCGGACCCCTTACCACCATCTAGGAGTTCGGCCCAGTGGATCCACCTCCTGGGTCTGCCCGTCCACCTGGCCCTGACAGTAAGATCAGGCCATGGATCCCGCTGCAGCACTAGCAGCCGTACAGGAGGAACTCCAACGCCAGCGAGAGACTCAGACCCGCATGCTGCAATTTATGTCTTCTGTGGACGCCCGCCTGAACACGCTACAAGCGGCAGTCACGACTTCAGCATCCCGGGCCTCCACTAGTCAAGCCATGGCTCCAGCTCCCGTGGCGACTTCGTCAGATACTTCCGGACTTCGTTTGGCCTCACCACCCCGGTACGTCAGAGACCCCAAGACCTGCAGGGGATTCTTAAACCAATGCTCCCTCCATTTCACGCAGCTGCCGCATTTGTTTGCCTCTGATCAAGCCAAGGTCGCCTTCATCATGTCCCATCTAGAGGGTGAGGCACTGGCGTGGATGAACCCCTTGTGGGAGAAGGGGGATCCTGTGACCACGAACATCCAGGACTTCCTGCAGGCATTCCGTGGCACCTTTGATGAGCCCGGACGCGCCTCCGCGTCTGCTTCGTCTCTTCTCCGGTTGTGTCAGGGGACTCTGACGGTGGGCCAATACGCAATCCGGTTTCGCACCTTGGCTTCGGAACTCGGGTGGAACAACGAGGCCTTAACCGCCGCCTTCTGGGAAGGACTCTCGGGGCGAATTAAAGATGAGCTGGCGGGTCGTGACGTACCGACCACCCTGGATGCCCTGATTACCCTAGCGACTCGAGTGGACATCCGCTTTCAGGAGCGATCCAAGGAAGTGTCCCGTGAGAGACGTCCGGTACGGCATTCCTCTCCTCCGCAGAAGCCCTCCGTACTTCAGTCATCAACAGCTGGGGTCCCCGTCCACGAGCCCATGCAGATTGACAGAGTGCGGCAGTCTGAACAACGTAGAGCTGAGCGGCTCGCCAAGGGCCTCTGCTTTTACTGCGGAGAGGACACACACCTGCTACGCTCCTGTCCTGAGAGGCCGGGAAACTCCAAAGCCTAGGGTTGGTAGGAGAGGCCACCCTAGGTGCTGGGACTCTCTCAGACCCGGTTACATGGACTGTGCAACTGACAACGGGAGAGACGCGGTTCACGGCTGAGGCATACCTCGATTCCGGGGCAGCAGGCAATTTCATCCAGCAGGCCACGGTGGACAAGTACCAGGTGCCTGTTACTCCACTTGACAAGCCCCTCGTAATTGCCTCTGTGGATGGGAGACCCCTCTCTGACACCATCTCCTGGATCACCAAGCCGGTGGAACTGCGTATCGGTGCCCTGCACACCGAGAACATCGCTCTCTACGTCCTCCCACACATGTCCCATCAAATCCTGCTGGGACTTCCCTGGTTGCGGACACACGAACCATCAGTCAGCTGGGGCACTGGCGAAATCACCCGATGGGGCTCTTCGTGCCATGAGAAGTGCCTGAAGACCATACAACCCATCCGACGACCTCCGGTTCCAGAGAACCTACCGGGGCTGCCCTCGGCCTATTGGTCCTTTGCAGACGTCTTTGATAAAAAGGAATCTGAGGTACTTCCGCCACATCGTCCCTACGATTGTGCCATCGACCTGCTCCCTGGAACTACACCACCTCGAGGATGGATATATCCATTGTCTCCAGCCGAAACAAGGGCCATGTCTACTTACATCACAGAGAGCCTGGCAAGGGGATTCATCCGGAGATCCTCCTCTCCTGCTGGAGCAGGTTTCTTCTTTGTCAAGAAGAAAGAGGGCGACTTACGCCCATGCATAGACTACCGGGGTTTGAATCAAATCACCGTAAAAAACAAGTACCCTCTGCCGCTCATCCCTGAATTGTTTGACCGGCTTAGAGGAGCTCGTGTGTTCACCAAGCTGGATCTTCGGGGTGCTTACAATCTGGTCCGCATCCGCTCTTGGGACGAATGGAAGACCGCGTTCAACACTCGCGATGGGCACTATGAATACTGCGTGATGCCCTTCGGCCTGTGTAACGCCCCAGCCGTCTTTCAAGAACTGGTGAACGACGTCTTCCAGGACCTTCTTTACGTCTGTGTGGTAGTATATCTGGATGACATCCTTGTCTTCTCTCTGGACCTCCAGACCCACAGAGAGAACGTGCAGCTGGTTCTACAAAGACTGAGAGAGAATCGTCTGTACGCGAAGTATGAGAAGTGTGTCTTTGAGCAGTCTTCTCTCCCCTTCCTGGGGTACATCATCTCTGATACCGGACTGCAGATGGATCCAAAGAAGGTCTCCTCCATTCTCAACTGGCCTCCTCCTTCTGGACTGGAGGCAATCCAACGTTTCCTGGGATTCGCCAACTACTACCGCCAGTTCATCCCTCACTTCTCGGCTCTGACTGCTCCTCTCTCCGCTTTGACCAAGAAAGAGGCTAATCCAAAGGACTGGTCACCTGCGGCCGACGCCGCATTTGGCTCGCTGAAGCGGGCATTTGCCTCCCCTCCTGTACTTCACCGTCCGGAGTTAAACCGCCAGTTCACCTTGGAGGTGGATGCCTCCTCCTCAGGAGCCGGAGCAGTGCTCATGCAGAAATCCTCCTCCGGGAAGATGGTGACTTGCGGATTCTTCTCCAAGAGCTTCTCAGCGCCTGAACGCAACTACACCATCGGTGACCGAGAGCTCTTGGCAGTCAAACTGGCTCTGGAGGAATGGCGCTACCTTCTGGAAGGAGCTGTGTACCCCGTTATCATTTACACGGACCACAAGAACCTGGAATACCTGCGGTCTGCTCAGCGACTGAACCCACGGCAAGCCAGGTGGTCCTTATTCTTTGCCAGGTTTGATTTCCAGCTCCATTTCCGACCCGCGGACAAGAATGTACGCGCTGATGCCTTGTCCAGGTCTTTCATGCCCATAGAGCAGGAGGAGGAGACTACCCAACCCATCATCTGTCCTAGCAAAATCATTCCGGTGGCCCCTGTCACCCTGGCCCAGATACCGCCCGGGAAGACCTATGTCTCTGAGACAGACAGGCAAAAAGTGTTACACTGGGGTCATGCCTCGAAAACAGCCGGTCATGCTGGTCAGAAGAGAACATGGGGTGCGATTGTACGCCATTACTGGTGGCCATCCCTTCGCACGGACGTCGCTGCTTTTGTCTCTGCCTGCTCCTCTTGTGCCAGGAACAAGACGCCCAAACACCTGCCATATGGCCATCTTCTGCCTCTGCCGATACCTTCAGTTCCGTGGCAACACATAGCGATGGACTTTATTACAGACTTGCCATTGTCCTCCGGACACACAGTCATATGGGTCGTGGTGGATCGATTCTCTAAAATGGCCCATTTCGTCCCTATGGCTGGATTGCCCTCTGCTCAGGAACTTGCGGACGCCTACATACATCACATCTTCCGCTTGCATGGCTTTCCATCTCACATCGTATCCGATAGAGGAACTCAGTTCACCTCCCGCTTCTGGAGGGCTCTCTGCAACCATCTGGGAGTGACTCTGGACTTTTCATCTGCATACCATCCTCAGTCTAATGGCCAAGTGGAGAGGGTCAACCAAATATTGACCTCTTTCTTACGTCACTATGTCAACGCCCATCACGACGACTGGTCCACGCTTCTTCCTTGGGCTGAATTCTCCCATAACCACCACATCAGTGAGTCGTCCTCCAGCTCTCCCTTCCATGTCGTTTACGGACTTCAGCCCTCCGTCCCATTGCCTGTATCCCCTTCTTCGGATGTCCCTGCTGCTGATACTGTAGCCCGTGACTTTGCAACCATTTGGGACTCTGTCAAGGCGTCCCTTGGGCGTGCTTCCCTGCGGATGAAAAGACACGCAGACAAGAGACGTCTGGACCCTCCGTGTTTCTCTCCTGGTGATCTAGTCTGGCTTGCATCCAAGTACGTCCGATTGAAGATACCATCCTACAAGCTGGGTCCTCGCTACATCGGGCCGTTTAAAGTCCTCAACAAGATCAATGAGGTCTCCTACAAGCTACAGCTCCCGGCCACGATGAGGATACCCAACTCATTCCACGTCTCCCTGCTCAAGCCGGTTGTCCTGGGTCCCTTCTCCGCTGCTGCCAGTTCGGCTCCTCCACCTATTGCCGATGACGACATCTATGCGGTAAGGGATATCGTGGCCATGAAGACCGTACGGGGTCGACAGTTCTTCCTGGTGGACTGGGCAGGGTATGGTCCTGAGGATAGGTCCTGGGAGCCCCGGGAGAATGTGGGTACTCCGCTGATCCGTGCCTTCCTGTCCCGGTTGCGGGGAGGGGGGCGTGGGGGGGGGGGTACTGTCACGCTCCCCGGGTCCCCTGTGCTGCCCCCCGGCTCACCTGTCACGCTCCCCGCTCTCCAGCACCCCTTGCCAGCGCGTCCCCAGCGTCCTGGTCCCCGCACCCGGCGTCCGTCGGCTTCACAGCCCCATCCTGGCCCTGCTGCTTCCTCCTCGCAGCTTCCTGCTCTGGCTTCTGGCACTCGGGCAGCGCGCATGCGCATTAGGGCGCGCGCGCGGTCATTGACCCTTTCTTAAAGGGCCAGCGTCCATTAACAGGAAATGATGCAAAACAGGTACAGGGTATAAAGGGGGTTTATGTCCAAGGGGGCGGGGCCTGATCTTCGTGTTTCTTAAGCTAGGAGTCAGGTCTCCTGGTGTATATGTGTATATACTCATCTATCTCTCTTGTAGAGCCGTGCCTGCCTCGCCATCCGGTCCAGACCGAATCCCGAACCCCGAACGCAGTCCATCTGCCATCCTGACAGTCCGTACCATCTCGGATCCCTGCGGTGACCTGTCATCTCGCTCCAAAGGTTCCGGACCCCGCCTGACATCTTCTCGGCTTCCGAACCTGAGCTGCGTCACCCGGACTACCACCAGTGACTCCGTAGTCCCAGGGACTTCTCCGTTATACTCCTGTGCACGGACTGTTCTGCTGCCTATAGTGCTCCAGCTACCGGACCCCTTACCACCATCTAGGAGTTCGGCCCAGTGGATCCACCTCCTGGGTCTGCCCGTCCACCTGGCCCTGACAGCAGGCAGACGTGCTGCAAATGTCTTGGCACTAGTGGGACTATAGCAAAGTCCAATAGCCACGTATAGGATGCCACTAGGTACACTGAGTGTTTGCTAGTATAATGGCTTAGTTATAATTAGTTGGAGTGTGCAACGCAGGCAGATGCGCTCTGCAAATGTCTTGGCACTAGTGGGACTATAGCAAAGTCCAATAGCCACGTATAGGATGCCACTAGGTACACTGAGTGTTTGCTAGTATAATGGCTTAGTTATAATTAGTTGGAGTGTGCAACGCAGGCAGATGCGCTCTGCAAATGTCTTGGCACTAGTGGGACTATAGCAAAGTCCAATAGCCACGTATAGGATGCCACTAGGTACACTGAGTGTTTGCTAGTATAATGGCTTAGTTATAATTAGTTGGAGTGTGCAACGCAGGCAGATGCGCTCTGCAAATGTCTTGGCACTAGTGGGACTATAGCAAAGTCCAATAGCCACGTATAGGATGCCACTAGGTACACTGAGTGTTTGCTAGTATAATGGCTTAGTTATAATTAGTTGGAGTGTGCAACGCAGGCAGATGCGCTCTGCAAATGTCTTGGCACTAGTGGGACTATAGCAAAGTCCAATAGCCACGTATAGGATGCCACTAGGTACACTGAGTGTTTGCTAGTATAATGGTTTAGTTATAATTAGTTGGAGTGTGCAACGCAGGCAGATGCGCTCTGCAAATGTCTTGGCACTAGTGGGACTATAGCAAAGTCCAATAGCCACGTATAGGATGCCACTAGGTACACTGAGTGTTTGCTAGTATAATGGCTTAGTTATAATTAGTTGGAGTGTGCAACGCAGGCAGATGCGCTCTGCAAATGTCTTGGCACTAGTGGGACTATAGCAAAGTCCAATAGCCACGTATAGGATGCCACTAGGTACACTGAGTGTTTGCTAGTATAATGGCTTAGTTATAATTAGTTGGAGTGTGCAACGCAGGCAGATGCGCTCTGCAAATGTCTTGGCACTAGTGGGACTATAGCAAAGTCCAATAGCCACGTATAGGATGCCACTAGGTACACTGAGTGTTTGCTAGTATAATGGCTTAGTTATAATTAGTTGGAGTGTGCAACGCAGGCAGACGTGCTGCAAATGTCTTGGCACTAGTGGGACTATAGCAAAGTCCAATAGCCACGTATAGGATGCCACTAGGTACACTGAGTGTTTGCTAGTATAATGGCTTAGTTATAATTAGTTGGAGTGTGCAACGCAGGCAGATGCGCTCTGCAAATGTCTTGGCACTAGTGGGACTATAGCAAAGTCCAATAGCCACGTATAGGATGCCACTAGGTACACTGAGTGTTTGCTAGTATAATGGCTTAGTTATAATTAGTTGGAGTGTGCAACGCAGGCAGATGCGCTCTGCAAATGTCTTGGCACTAGTGGGACTATAGCAAAGTCCAATAGCCACGTATAGGATGCCACTAGGTACACTGAGTGTTTGCTAGTATAATGGCTTAGTTATAATTAGTTGGAGTGTGCAACGCAGGCAGACGTGCTGCAAATGTCTTGGCACTAGTGGGACTATAGCAAAGTCCAATAGCCACGTATAGGATGCCACTAGGTACACTGAGTGTTTGCTAGTATAATGGCTTAGTTATAATTAGTTGGAGTGTGCAACGCAGGCAGATGCGCTCTGCAAATGTCTTGGCACTAGTGGGACTATAGCAAAGTCCAATAGCCACGTATAGGATGCCACTAGGTACACTGAGTGTTTGCTAGTATAATGGCTTAGTTATAATTAGTTGGAGTGTGCAACGCAGGCAGATGCGCTCTGCAAATGTCTTGGCACTAGTGGGACTATAGCAAAGTCCAATAGCCACGTATAGGATGCCACTAGGTACACTGAGTGTTTGCTAGTATAATGGCTTAGTTATAATTAGTTGGAGTGTGCAACGCAGGCAGATGCGCTCTGCAAATGTCTTGGCACTAGTGGGACTATAGCAAAGTCCAATAGCCACGTATAGGATGCCACTAGGTACACTGAGTGTTTGCTAGTATAATGGCTTAGTTATAATTAGTTGGAGTGTGCAACGCAGGCAGACGTGCTGCAAATGTCTTGGCACTAGTGGGACTATAGCAAAGTCCAATAGCCACGTATAGGATGCCACTAGGTACACTGAGTGTTTGCTAGTATAATGGCTTAGTTATAATTAGTTGGAGTGTGCAACGCAGGCAGATGCGCTCTGCAAATGTCTTGGCACTAGTGGGACTATAGCAAAGTCCAATAGCCACGTATAGGATGCCACTAGGTACACTGAGTGTTTGCTAGTATAATGGCTTAGTTATAATTAGTTGGAGTGTGCAACGCAGGCAGATGCGCTCTGCAAATGTCTTGGCACTAGTGGGACTATAGCAAAGTCCAATAGCCACGTATAGGATGCCACTAGGTACACTGAGTGTTTGCTAGTATAATGGCTTAGTTATAATTAGTTGGAGTGTGCAACGCAGGCAGATGCGCTCTGCAAATGTCTTGGCACTAGTGGGACTATAGCAAAGTCCAATAGCCACGTATAGGATGCCACTAGGTACACTGAGTGTTTGCTAGTATAATGGCTTAGTTATAATTAGTTGGAGTGTGCAACGCAGGCAGATGCGCTCTGCAAATGTCTTGGCACTAGTGGGACTATAGCAAAGTCCAATAGCCACGTATAGGATGCCACTAGGTACACTGAGTGTTTGCTAGTATAATGGCTTCGTTATAATTAGTTGGAGTGTGCAATGCAGGCAGATGCGCTCTGCAAATGTCTTGGCACTAGTGGGACTAAAGCAAAGTCCAATAGCCACAGATAGGATGCCACTAGGTACACTGAGTGTTTGCTAGTATAATGGCTTAGTTATGAGTTGGAGTGTGCAGAGGACAAGAGGGTACAGTGGCAGGATTGTGGTGCTCTGGGTAGAGGAATGGAAGCCTGCCTTTCTATTCCCTCCTAATGGTGAAATGCAGGGAGGAAATCCCTGACCTTGGCTGCACAGACGCTGGCGCTGTTTTCAGGACCTGTCACCTTAACTCTGACCCTGCCGGTTTGAGCCCTTAAAAGGACTGCTATAAAGTGCTCTCCCTATGCTGTCTAACGCTGTGTATGCAGCGCATACAGCTGTATCGGCTATAGGACTCAGGATGACGGAGCTGCGACAGTGATGTCTGACACCAAAGACGCAGAAGGCAGATAATGGCGTCCGTGAAGAAAATGTCCGGTTTTATAATGCAGGGACATGTGACATGCAGATCCTATCGCACATGCCGTTGCTTCTCTGGCTCAAAGTCCACTTAGCTGTGTGTGTGTCTGTGATTGGCTGACATGCTGGCCCGCCCCACAAGACGCGCGCGCTTAGGGAAGGAAGACAAGAAAAAAAAAAAAAAATGGCGATCGCCATTATAGAAACAGCAGTGATCTGAAGGCGCTGTTCCCGCACACTATACACTGAAATGTGATAATAGTTTGATTCACAGAGTGACTTACACTATTACAGCAGAAACCAAGCTATGATTTAGCTGTTTTTTGGCTGCTAGAACCGTTCTCGAACGTTTCTAGAACTATCGAGCTTTTGCAAAAAGCTCGAGTTCTAGTTCGATCTAGAACATGCCCCAAAATCACTCGAGCCTAGAACTGGAGAACCACGAACCACGAACCGCGCTCAACTCTAGTCTCCATACTTTTCCAGCTCATACCCTACCCAACATTTGAAAATCAATAAAAACTATTTAAATGAAAAATTGAGACTTGTATAATTGGAATTTGCCTTTTTATGTTCACTAACTTATGCTATTTACTGTATTTATTTAATCTTAAATTATTATAAAAGTTCTAAGTTGTTTCTTATCCCTTTCCTCTTGGCCTTCCCACCTTTCCCCCTTCTCCCCAATAAATGTGTTCTTTCCTTCTTCCCTTCCCTACCTCCACACCCTATCCCGTTAGGTAGGATGGTGTCACGCTCCCCAGCTCCTCTGCCATGCTCCCCGGCTCCCCTGCCACGCTTCCCCGCTCCCATGTCACGCTCCGCCGCTCCCGTGCCATGCTTCCCGGTCCCCCGCTCCACAGCCTCCATGCACCCTCACCTGCGTCCTCCAGGCAACCCGGTCCCCGCTCCCGGCGCCCGTCGGCAACGCTGAGCCAGCCCGGCACTCCTGCCTCCTGTGCACCGCTCCCTGCTCTGGCTTCTGGCACCTGGGCCTCGCGCATGCGCATTAGGGCGCGCGTGCGGTCATTGACCCTCTCTTAAAGGGCCAGCGTCCTCCAACAGGATATTGAAGAATCAGGTACAGGGTATATAGGGGGTTCCTTTCCAAGTGGGCGGGGCCTGTTCTTCGTGTTTGCTAAGCTAGGAGTCAGGTCTCCCTGTGCCTTGTTCCATACTTACCTATCTCTCTTGTAGAGTCGCTCCTGTCTCGCCAACCGGTCCTGACGATTCCAGAACCCCGAACGGTGACTGTCCACCATCTCGTCAGTCCCTACCATCTCCGATCCCTGGATCCGTGTGGTGACCCACCTTCTCGCTCCGTTGGTTCCGGATTCTGCCTGACATCATCTCGGCCTCCGAACCTGAGCTCCGTCACCCGGACTACCTTCAGAGACTCCGTGGTCCCAGGGACTTCTTCACTCCACTCCTCTAAACGGACTGTCCTGCTACCCGTAGTGCTCCGGCTACCGGGCACCTTGCCCTCGGTGAGGTGTTCAGCCCAGTGGATCCACCTTCTGGGCCTACCCGTCCTCCTGGTCCTAACAGATGGTGTTGGTGATGGTCACTTGCCACATTAAAATCCAAATATATTGCTACGTACTGAGTATTGTGTTTACTATTACTGTTTGTTTTGCTTTGATTATTTGTACAAAATTTCTTTAATAAAAACTATTTAAACATAAAATGGAGAGCAAAAACAGAGAGATGTGGAAGAAAACAGGGGACGACCATTCGAATGGATGGAAGAATAGGCAGAATGGCAAAGGCTCAGCCAGTGATCAGCTCCATGAAGATCAAAGACGTCTCAAGTTACCTGTCAGGACTGTGACAGTTAGAAGATGCCCGTATGAAGCTAATCTAGTAGCAAGAAGTCCCCGCAAAGTTCTACTGTTAAAAAAAGATATATATTAAAGCGGATATAATTTGCCAAAGAACACATCAATTGGCCTAAAGAGAAATGGAGAAAAAATTTGTGGACTCATGAAAGCAAAATTGTTCTTTTTGGGTCCAAGGGCACCAGACAGTTCGTTAGACGACCCCCAAACTCGAATTCAAGCAACAGTACACTCTGAAGACCTTGACGCATGGTGGTGCAAGCATTATGATATGGACATGTTTCTCTTACTATGGTGCCGGGTCTATTTACCGCATACCAGGGATCATGGACCAGTTTGCATATATCAATATACTTGAAGAGGTCATGTTGCCTTATGCTGAAGAGAAAATACCCTTGAAGTAGGTGTTTCAAGAGGAAAATGACCCTAACCACACCAGTAAATGAGCAAAATCTTGGTTCCAGTCCAAGAAAATTATCTCTTTGTGATAATAAGAAATTGGTAAATCATATATATCAAAGGAGACATTGGGGGCACATGCATCACACGAGGGGTGGGGACATGTATATGCCCCCCAGCCCCTCCTGTGATGTATATGCCCCCAGCTTCTCCATTGTGATTTATATGCCCCCAGCCTCTTCTGTGATGTATATGTCATGCCTCAGCATCTCCAATGTGATGTATATGCCCCCAGCCTCTCCTTTGATGTGTATACCCCAGTGTTTCCAATGTGATGTATTTGCCCCATCTCCCCCTGTGATATATACATCTCAGGAGGGAGTGGGGCATATATAACACAGGAGACGCTGGGGGCATACACATCACAGGAGATGTTGGGGGCATACACATCACAGGAGACGTTGGGGGCATACATATCACAGGAGATGTTGGGGGCATACATATCACAGGAGATGTTGGGGGCATACACATCACAGGAGCCACTGGGGCATATACATCACAGGAGGGGCTGGGGGCATATACATCAAAAGAGGGGCTGCGGCGTATACATCAAAAGAGGGGCTGAGGACATATACATTACTGGAGGGGCTGAGGGCATACACATGACAAGAATCGCTGGGAAGCAGACATCACTGAGGGCACGGACAGCACTTAAGGAGCACAGACATCACTAGGTAGGCACAGACATAACTAGGTGGGCACAGACATCACTGGGGGCATGGACAACACTCGGAGGCACAGACAACACAAGGGGGGCTTGGATAGCACTAGGGGGGCACTGGGGAAAATGGATAACACTTGCGGAGCACAGACATCACTAGGGGGGGAACTGGGGAGCACGGACAGCACTTCCAGAGCACAGACATCACTAAGGGGGCACGGACAGCACAGGGGAACATAGACATAATTGGCACAGCACTGAGGCTGGTACACAGCACTGGAGGTAGCACACAGCTCTGGAGAGGGCACACATCACAGGGGCACTCAGCACTATAGGTGGCACACAGCACCGGGGCACACAGCACCGGAGGACAGGCACACAGTGCTGGAAGCCATGAAGCTGCTGCTGGTCATCTTCTGTGGGACTGGAGTGCAGATCGCTAACCCCACCCACAAAGTAAGTCCTGAGCACACCGGCACTGGCCAGTGTGAGGATCCAATGGTACGTTCACTTTGCAAGTGACTCCCACTAGTCTCACATCACATCACCCGACACGGCCACACACACTTCAGACAGGAGCGTCTCAGCTGCATAGAAAAACTTGCAGCTGACCCTCTCCTGTCAGGGAAGTGTGCGGCTGTGCCGGGTGATGTGATGTGACACTAGCGAGAGTCACCTGGAAGTGTGACTTCGGATTGCGCATAAAGTCCTCGCAGAGCACATGGGGATTTAAAGCGCCGGCGGCCGGCAACAGATAGTGGCTGGCGCGAGCACTGCAAATCCAGGAATCTGCCCAGGGGCCGTTAAAAAACTTCATGGTGGGCCGCATACGGCCCACGGGCCGGAGGTTCCCCACCCCTGTCCTAAAGAGAAAGAGGACAGATATATTTTGAGTAGGTAAAGACAAATACAGACACTGCTATTTTTTGAACAGCCCTATGTTCATTTTTTTATATTTTCTGTGAAGTAGTTAAAAATGTTATGGATTTCTCTGTTTGTTTTGATTTAGAAAACAGTGTGCAATGTTCCCAAATGCATGGAAATAAAAAGTATAAAGATTTTGGGCTTAATTCATGTTTTTATACACACTGCTATTAATTTGAACACAACTGTATGGGTACTCGGCTGGCCAGGGCTCGGAACAGAAGGAGCACCATTTGGCTTTTGAAAGGCAGATTTAATTTGACTGGATTGTTGATGTCATTGGTGCCCGGAGGTACAGTAACTAAAAAAAACCAAAACCAAAACTACAAGTATACTACTCATGGAATTCAATAGTGAAAAAGTATGGGACTCATCATATTGGGTGTGGCTTCTCTACTGCAGCGAACTTCAGACAAAAATGAAAAACAAGATTTTAGGTACTCCCCATAAAATCTCTTTCTTGGAGCCTTCATTGGAGGACACAGGAAATCATGAGTGTTTGCTGCTGCCATCAGAAGGCTGACATGCTAAAAAGGATAGCTCCTCCCCAGTAGTATACACCTACCAACTGGTACAGATCAATTAGTGAGAATGCAGTACAAACATCAGTTAAGAACAGTTAACAGCACAACTTAACAACTTATAACAATTGAACACAAGGGTGGGTGCTGTGTCCATTAATGAAAGCTCCAAGAAAATATTTTACAGTGAGTGCCCATAATCTTCTTTTCTTAATCACTTCATTGGGGGACACAGGAAACCATGGGATGTCCAAAAGCAGTCCCAAGGGTGGGTACAAGATAGTAGTCTCAAGTTTGATCTCAGGCCACTACTGTCTGCAGGACCCTTCTACCGAGGCTCACATCTGACAAGGCGTAGGTTGAACCATGTAGAATTTTGTGAATGTATGAATGGAAGACCTGCCTTGCACAGCTGCGATACCGGCGCTTAGTGGCAAACAGCCCAGGAGGCCCCCACTGCCTGAGTGGAGTGATTGTGCTCTGTTCTTTATACGGTAAGCCTTCAAAATGGCAGACTGGATCCAGCAGGCAATGGTAGATCTGAAAGCAGAAAAACCTCTGCGATGATCTTCTGGGAATACAAAGAGGGAATCCGTTCGTCTGATAGGTGCTGTTCTGGTGATGTAAAGGTAGAGTGCTCTCACAAGGTCCACGTTATGGAGCAACTGTTCTCAAATGTGAGAAGGAGATGGACGGAACAAAGTTAGCACAATGTCCTTGCTAAGATGAAACGAAGAAACCACCTGGGGAGAAAGGATGGAATCGGACACAAAACCACATTGGCCTGGTGGAACACCAGATAGGGAAAGCAGCAGGAAAGGGTTGCCAGCTCAGACACTAGTCTGATCAAGGTGATGGCCACCAAAAATGCATCTTTCCAGGAAAGGAGGGATGGAGGAACCTCTAGAAGAAACTCAAAGGGAGGACTCTGAAAGATGTCCATGACGAGATTAAGGTCCCACGGCTCCACCGGAGGATGCTAAGGAGGTGCAAAATTGGCAACCCCCTAGAAAAAGGTCCTGACCTGGGAATGAGACACCATTATTTCTGAAAGAGAATAGAGAGTGCCGAAATCTGACCCTTGAGGGAGCTGAGACCCAGACCAGAATTAAGACCAGACTGCAGGTGGGACAGTAGAGTAGGCAAGGAGCAAATCATGGAGGCTGTCTCATTAGATTCACACCATAGGAAGACCTTCCATGTGAGATGAAGGTCTTCCATGTGAGATGAAGAAAGCTTCCTCACCTTGACTATGGTCTGCATGACCTGATCAGAGAGAACAGAGGATCTCAAAACTGCAGCTTCAATAGCTATGCTGTTAAATTGAGGAACTGAGAATTTTAGTGGAAGAAAGGGCCTGCCTCATGGGAGAAGATCTGGAAGATCTGGGAGCCGCCATGAAATGTCCGCAAGAAGATGAACTTGCTCTACATACCAAGGTCTTATGGGCCAATCCATGGCCACAAGTAGTCCTTCTGACTTGATGTTCTTGATTAGCCTAGAGATCAGTGGAAGAGGAGGAAATTGGTACGGGAGAGAGAACTGAGACCAAGAGATCGCTAGGGTATCAGATTCAATCGCTAGGGGATTGCAAGATCTAGACATAAACTGGGGAACCTTGTAGTTCCACATAAAGACCATCAGGTCTAAATGGTGGTCTCCCATCTGAGGCAGATCTGTTGCAAGTTAGTCTGGTTTAGGGATCAATAGCAAGCAGTGAGACCTTCTCGGTTGAAAAAGTTGGCAGCCCAGTTGTCCACTTCTGGATTGTGGACCTATAAAGATTGTTGGTACATTCTGTTTGGCCCACAGAAGGATCTGAAACTCCTCTTCCATCACTGCTTGGCTCCAAGTTTCACCTTGGTGGTTGATGTAGGCCACAGCCGTCACATTGTCTGTTCTCTTGATAGGAGAAAAAACTGGAGAGGGAGAGAGTGGAGCTGAGCAAATGGGACTTCTTCTATTGCAGTCACCATCTTGCCACAATGGAAGCAGACACTCATGCAAAACTCAGAATACTCATGCATGGAGAGTATGGAGAGGGACATCTGAGAGACTGAATTCCACTTAGAAGGGCAGAGTGCTTTCTTCCAGTTCGAAAGACTCTTGTGTATGTGGTGTCGAACAGCATTCCCAGAAAAATGATGCGTTGGGCCAGGATCAGAGACGACTTTGATTCATTGATGATCCAGCAGAGACGATAAAGAGTATCTTGCGTAAACTACAAACTCTCGCGGTATTCAGAGGGGGATGATGCCTTGATCAGAATGTTGTTTAAGTAAGGGATGAAGGGGATGACTCTGGTCCGATAAATGGCCATGACAGTCGCTATTACCTTTATGAAAACTCTGGGCGTTGTAGACAGGCCAAACGGCAATGCTGTGAACTCAAAGTGGTAATTCTGAACTGCAAAGCGCAGGAATCTCTGGTGAGATGGAAATAGGAGAATGTGCAGATAGGCATCCTGGATGTCCACTGAGCAAAGAAACTTCTAGGACTCCATAGAGGCTAGCTCAGTGTGAAGCGACTCTATCCTGAAGTAGCAGAGACGGATGCACTATTCAATACCTTGATATCTAGGATAGAACGGATGGACCCATCCTTCCTTAAGACTGTCAAGGCAGAAATTTGGGTAAGACTGCTAATGGAGTCTTTGTTCAGGGCACCAGAGGCACGGGGCCAAATTAGGTATCTGCGCAGATATAATGAGACTCAATAATCAATGAACACAGGACATGTTCTCTGATTGAGCCCAGGCATGCGTCTGAACTCGTGTATTAAAAAAGATTTGTGATTATACCATACAACATTCGATTTTGACCTTGAAGCAAGAACAGGGAGTGATCATCCCACATATTACAGCTGCGGAAAAATCATAATTATAAAATTCTCTCAGTATATTCTGGCCTGATTATCTAGTTAGCACATTTTTTCTCTGTGTGAAATCACTGATAAGACTTTCACTAAGAAGGACTTAACTGTCCATTGTTTATACATCTGTTCACTTGTCCTTGGTTAACCCTCTCTTTAACATACAGCTTAGAATCATATTATGGCGTCTGTGCGATTGCCATATAGACACAAAGATAATTATGCAACTACATCTATATTTTGATTATTTACATACACAGATAATCTTATTACATTTGAACAACCAACCTATAGCCCAGGCTACCTTCACAGGACCACAAACAGGTTTGATTAAACACTCAAAAACCACTGCCGAGGGGAAGCGGAGATTATGACTACAGACTTGAGGAGAGATTGGATGGCCTTGACGAAACCCCCTTTGGGGGTGAAATTCAAAGAAGTGAGAGAGTGTGGAAAATTCGATTTTGTAGTCATAAGAGACGACAGTTCGGTCCCAAGCCTCCTCAACAATGGAAAGCCAAACATCCCGGAACAGGAGATGACAACTAAGCCAGAGAGGATTCCCAGGTGGGGGATATGCCATCATGCGCAACAAAATTTTTTAGATCTGAATCTGGAAGGCTTGTTCTGGTGTCTGCGAGGACGCCAGGAAGGAACCGGTCTGGAGAGTCTTCTTTCTTTGGCGAGTCAGAGACTTGTCCTGGCATTTGATATTTCCGGTTGAAAACTAGCAAAAAAAAAAAAAAAAAGCAGAAAGGAAAAGAGGGGTTCTTAGGAGGACGACATTCTGGCCTCCATAGTGGATGAGTAGAGTTGAGCTAGTACCTAACTATTGAGGTGTGCCGCCCCCGTTCCAGCAGGGGACGGTATATTTACAGTTCGTGACGCCACCCACGGTGTGTGGTAAGCTGGAATACCACCGCTGCCAATGGGAGCACCCGGTGGTGATGGGATGGCAGCCAGGTGTTTAACCCCTCCGTGGGTAGGGGGGATGCCCCAGGGCTCTGTGATGGTAGGGGGAGCCGTGGGCTATAGGGCTGGGAGACAGGGAGCAGTTGGTAGTCGTGGTGCTGAATGAGGCTGTGCTGATTTGAGGTCAGTAAAAACACAGGCTGTGATTAAACCAAACGTCCTGCAGTACCGCTGCCGCTGAGGGGAGCACGTCCAGGTGACCGTTCCCAGTGATGTTACTTAGTGTGCTTTGGTCTAGTCCGGCCCTCCGGGAGTCTCAACTTCACAGCCCTTCACTCTCTGAGGCTGCTCTCTCTTGCTGTTCTGGGAGCTCCAACTCCCCAGACTGCTCTCCCTGAGAGCTACTTGAGAGTCCACTGCTCTCCTTGCTCCTCTGCCGACGACTCTCTGCTCCACTTCCCACCCAGTCTGCCTGACTCTAAGGTGGGCGGCCCCTTCTCCCCCGGACCTACTCACTGGTGTGTCTGTGACTGAGATTTGCATGCTGGTCTTAGCACATCACTGGGTGGCACCTGGAACCAAGGGAGAGATGGATGCTGCACAAAAAGGAAAATTGTGCAACACCCTGTGATGACCTGATAGGACAGGACGTCACACATACTCGCTATACTCATAACGAGTACGGTCTACTACTCGCATATTCATTCTGAATAGCATGTGCAATGCAAGTCAATGGGGAATACTCGCAATGTAACGAGTAACCCGAATTGCAAACTATTCGCTACTCACACATACAGTCATATGAAAAAGTTTGGGCACCCCTATTAATGTTAACCTATTTTCTTTATAACAATTTGGGTTTTTGCAACAGCTATTTCAGTTTCATATATCTAATAACTGATGGACTGAGTAATATTTCTGGGTTGAAATGAGGTTTATTGTACTAACAGAAAATGTGCAATCCGCATTTAAACAAAATTTGACCAGTGCAAAAGTATGGGCACCTCAACATAAAAGTGACATTAATATTTTGTAGATCCTCCTTTTGCAAAAATAACAGCCTCTAATCGCTTCCTGTAGCTTTTAATGAGTTCCTGGATCCTGGATGAAGGTATATTTGACCATTCCTGTTTACAAAACAATTCCAGTTCAGTTAAGTTTGATGGTCGCCGAGCATGGACAGCACACTTCAAATCATCCCACAGATTTTCAATGATATTCAGGTCTGGGGACTGGGATGGCCATTCCAGAATATTGTAATTGTTCCTCTGCATGAATGCCTGAGTAGATTTGGAGCGGTGTTTTGGATCATTGTCTTGCTGAAATATCCATCCCCTGCGTAACTTCAACTTCGTCACTGATTCTTGCACATTATTGTCAAGAATCTGCTGATACTGAGTTGAAGCCATGCAACCCTCAACTTTAACAAGATTTCCGGTGTCGGTATTGGCCACACCGCCCCAAAGCATGATGGAACCTCCACCAAATTTTACTGTGGGTAGCAAGTGCTTTTCTTGGAATGCCATGTTTTTTTGCCTCCATGCATAACGCCTTTTTGTATGACCAAACAACTCAATCTTTGTTTCATCAGTACACAGGACCTTCTTCCAAAATGTAACTGGCTTGTCCAAATGTGCTTTTGCATACCTCAGGCGACTTTGTTTGTGGCGTGCTTGCAGAAACGGCTTCTTTCGCATCACTCTCCCATACAGCTTCTCCTTGTGCAACGTGCGCTGTATTGTTGACCGATGCACATTGACACCATCTGCAGCAAGATGAAGCTGCAGGTCTTTGGAGGTGGTCTGTGGATTGTCCTTGACTGTTCTCACCATTCTTCTTCTCTGCCTTTCTGATATTTTTCTTGGCCTGCCACTCCTGGGTTTAACAAGAACTGTACCTGTGTTCTTCCATTTCCTTACTATGTTCCTCACAGTGGAAACTGACAGTTTAAATCTCTGAGACAACTTTTTGTATCCTTCCCCTGAACAACTATGTTGAATAATCTTTGTTTTCAGATCATGAGAGTTGTTTTGAGGAGCCCATGATGCCACTCTTCATAGGAGATTCAAATAGAACAACTTGCAAGTGGCCACCTTAAATACCTTTTCTCATGATTGGATACACCTGCCTATGAAGTTCAAAGCTCAATGAGGTTACAAAACCAATTTAGTGCTTTAGTAAGTCAGTAAAAAGTAGTTAGGAGTGTTCAAATCAAGAAATTGATAAGGGTGGCCATACTGTTGCACCGGTCAAATTTTGTTTAAATGCGGATTGCACATTTTCTGTTAGTACAATAAACCTCATTTCAATCCAGAAATATTACTCAGTCCATCAGTTATTAGATATATGAAACTGAAATAGCTGTTGCAAAAACCCAATTTGTTATAAAGAAAAAAGGGTAACGTTAATACGAGTGCCCAAACTTTTTCATATGACTGTATATTACGGCGTTTGGGTTAATCGTTTCTTTGCGAGTTTTCCCCCATTGACTTGCATTGCACACGCTATTAGAGAATACTCGTTATGAGAATAGCAAGTACGAATAGTTAGATACTTGCTCAACTCTATGGAAGAGCGATACTTTAACCACTGGTGGCATCCAAGATAATCTTATCCAGTCTTTCTCCAAAGAGTCTAGACTCCTGGAAAGGTAGATTTGTAAAGAACTGTTTGGATGCCAAATGAAATGCACGTTCCATGCCTTCAGCTATAAGACTCTGTGAATCGTGGCGATGTTGCCTACTGTAAGGGCATCAAGAGAAGTGGTCAGAAGGTATTTACTAGCAAGGGCAACCTGGTACGTACCACCAGTTCAGTCATAGGAGCACCTGACAGGGTGCCTTGGCGAAGAAGCTTAGCCCAGTCTAAGACCGCCTTGGAAACAAAGGCTGGGCAGAGAGCAGGCATCTTGGATGCTGTCTGTACAACGACTGAATGGTATCATCTTCATTTTCCCTCCCTGCACATCAGGCTCTGGAGGGGGAGTAAGCGTGCAGGGAAAAGGACCGTCCGCTTGTCCCTCTGTGCGGATGCCCGAAATCACAGAAATTTTGAATGTAACAGTGCAATATATTTGGCATAGACTCACAAAAATTACACTACTTAAAATTATACTTTTATTATTTACTCCTTAAAATTAGACTTAAATTAGTCTGAGAAAATTGAAATAGGACAATTTCTTGCAAACCACCACCATAATTTAGACACTGTACTAGTAGTACTGAATAAAAGGGAGAAGGAGGGAAGGGGAGGTACTGATAACTCCTAGGTTCTTCCCACTTCTGCTCTTACCTAAGCGTAGGGGTTGGTACCCTCTTAGACGCAATCTGGCGCCCCCACTCAGCGGCGACTGATCATATATATATCTATCTATATCTATATCTATATATATATATATATATACACACACACAGTACAGACCAAAGGTTTGGACACACCTTCTTATTCAAAGAGTTTTCTTTATTTTCATGACTGAAAATTGTAGATTCACATTGAAGGCATCAAAACTATGAATTAACACATGTGGAATGAAATAATTATCAAAAAAGTGTGAAACAACTGAAAATATGTCATATTCTAGGTTCTTCAAAGTAGCGACCTTTTGCTTTGATTACTGCTTTGCACACTCTTGGCATTCTCTTGATGAGCTTCAAGAGGTAGTCACCGGAAATGGTCTTCCAACAGTCTTGAAGGAGTTCCCAGAGATGCTTAGCACTTGTTGTCCCTTTTGCCTTCACTCTGTGGTCCAGCTAACCCAAAACCATCTCGATTGGGTTCAGGTCTGGTGACTGTGGAGGCCAGGTCATCTGGTGTAGCACCCAATCACTCTCCTTCTTAGTCAAATAGCCCTTACACAGCCTGGAGGTGTGTATGGGGTCATTGTCCTGTTGAAAAATAAATGATGGTCCAACTAAACACAAACCGGATGGAATAGCATGCCGCTGCAAGATGCTGTGGTAGCCATGCTGGTTTAGTATGCCTTCAATTTTTAATAAATCCCCAACAATGTCACCAGCAAAACACCCCCAGACCATCACACCTCCTCCTCCATGCTTCATGGTGGGAACCAGGAATGTAGAGTCCATCCGTTCACCTTTTCGGCGTCACACAAAGACAAGGTGGTTGGATCCAAAGATCTCAAATTTGGACTCATCAGACCAAAGCACAGATTTCTACTGGTCTAATGTCCATTCCTTATGTTCTGTAGCCCAAACAAGTCTCTTCTGCTTGTTGCCTGTCCTTAGCAGTGGTTTCCTAGCAGCTATTTTACCATGAAGGCCTGCTGCACAAAGTCTCGTCTTAACAGTTGTTCTAGAGATGTCTCTGCTGCTAGAACTCTGTGTGGCATTGACCTGGTCTCTAATCTGAGGGGCAGTTAACCTGCGATTTCTGAGGCTGGTGACTCGGATAAACTTATCCTCCACAGCAGAGGTGAATCTTAGTCTTCCTTTCCTGGGGCGGTCCTTATGTGAGACAGTTTCTTTGTAGCGTTTGATGGTTTTTGCCACTGCACTTGAGGACACTTTCAAAGCTTTCCCAATTTTTCAGACTGAATGACCTTCATTTCTTAAAGTAATGATGGCCACTCGTTTTTCTTTACTTACAATTTGTATTATGGCAAGAAAAAAAGCAGCTAAAACTCTATTCAGTAGGACTATCAGCTGTGTATCCACCAGACTTCTGCATAACACAACTGATGGTCCCAACCCCATTTTTTTAAGGCAAGAAATCCCACTTATTAAACCTAACAGGGCACACCAGTGAAATGAAAAACATTTCCGGTGACTACCTCTCGAAGCTAATCAAGAGAATGCCAAGAGTGTGCAAAGCAAAAGGTGGCTACTTTGAAGAACCTAGAATATAAGACATATTTTCACTTATTTCACACTTGTTTGTTAAGTATTTCATTCCACATGTGTTAATGCATAGTTTTGATGCCTTCAATGTGAATCGACAGTTTTCAGAGTCATAAAAATAAAGAAAACTCTTTGAATGAGGTTTATCCAAACCTTTGGTCTGTAGAGTGGTGAGTGGTGTGTGTGTGTGTGTGTGTGTGTGTGTGTGTGTGTGTGTGTGTGTGTGTGTGTGTGTGTGTGTGTGTGTGTGTGTGTGTGATTACCTAAAGAAAAACCTCTTCTGGTCACCATTCTGTAACATTTGTCAGGGAACCCCATTATAATATTATTTCATATAATATATATTCATCATCGCTTATAATTATAAGTAACCCCATTATATATACTAAACAATTTCAAGGAATTCATCTAGGAGTGTGTTGACCATTTTGAGCCCACATTGCTTTACAGGACTTCAGACCATTTGGCCATGAAAATGTAAAAATTATTTAGGGCGTTCATTAAAATGTTTTTTTTAGCCTTGAATTTTTAATTTTCACAAGAGGTAATAGAAAATGGACAACAATTTTGTAGAAACCAAGTCAGATTTGCATAGCCCCTGAGATGCCAAAACAGCAGAATACCACCAAGTGACCCCAATTTGTAAACTAAACCTCTAGAATTCATCTAGGGGTGTATTGAGCATTTTCAACCCACATTTGCTTCACAAAGGTTTATAAGATTGGGCTATGAAAACGAAAGATGGGTTCAAATTTGAAGCTGAAGAAGCATTTTAGTGGAAAAAAAAACAACCAATTCACAAGAGGTTATAGGAGAAAACAGACCAAAAGAAGGGAATTTTGTTTACTTACCGTAAATTCCTTTTCTTCTAGCTCCTATTGGGAGACCCAGACAATTGGGTGTATAGCTTCTGCCTCCGGAGGCCACACAAAGTATTACACTCAAAAGTGTAACCCCTCCCCTCTGCCTATACACCCTCCCGTGCATCACGGGCTCCTCAGTTTTGGTGCAAAAGCAGGAAGGAGGAAACTTATAAATTGGTTTAAGGTAAATTCAATCCGAAGGATGTTCGGAGAACTGAAAACCATGAAACAATTGAACATGAACAACATGTGTACACAAAAGAACAACCAGCCCAAAGGGAACAGGGGCGGGTGCTGGGTCTCCCAATAGGAGCTAGAAGAAAAGGAATTTACGGTAAGTAAACAAAATTCCCTTCTTCTTTGTCGCTCCATTGGGAGACCCAGACAATTGGGACGTCCAAAAGCAGTCCCTGGGTGGGTAAAAGAATACCTCGATAACAAGAGCCGACACGACTCCCTCTTACAGGTGGGCCACCGCCGCCTGAAGGACTTGCCTACCTAGACTGGCATCTGCCGAAGCATAGGCATGCACTTGATAGTGCTTTGTGAAAGTGTGCATACTAGACCACGTAGCTGCCTGACACACTTGTAGAGCCGTTGCCTGGTGCCGCAATGCCCAGGACGCCCCCACGGCTCTGGTAGAATGGGCTTTCAGCCCCGAAGGAATCGGAAGCCCCGAAGAACGGTAAGCTTCAAGAATCGGTTCCTTGATCCACCGAGCCAAGGTTGACCTGGAAGCTTGCGAACCCTTACGCTGACCAGCCACAAGGACAAAAAGCGCATCTGAACGACGCAGGGGCGCTGTGCGAGACAAGTAGAAACGGAGTGCTCTCACTAGATCTAATGAGTGCAAATCCTTTTCAAAGCGGTGAATTGGATAAGGGCAAAATGAAGGTAAGGTGATATCCTGATTGAGATGAAAAGGCGATACCACCTTAGGGAGAAATTCCGGAACAGGACGGAGAGCCACCTTATCCTGGTGAAAAACCAGGAAGGGGGCTTTGCATGACAGTGCTGCAAGCTCCGACACTCTACGGAGTGAAGTAACTGCTACTAGAAATGCCACTTTCTGCGAAAGACGTGATAAGGAGACATCCCGCAGCGGCTCAAAAAAGCCGTTAGCACCCTGTTAAGGTCCCAGGGTTCAAGCGGGCGCTTGTAAGGTGGGACTATGTGGCAAACTCCCTGCAGGAACGTGCGGACCTGCGGAAGCTTGGCCAGGCGCTTTTGAAAGAATATTGAGAGTGCCGATACTTGCCCTTTGAGAGAACTAAGTGACAACCCCTTATCCATTCCGGATTGAAGGAAGGAAAGAAAAGAGGGTAAGGCAAAAGGCCAGGGAGTAAAACCTTTATCAGAACACCAGGACAAGAAAATCCGCCAAGTCCTGTGATAGATCTTGGCGGACGTCGGTTTCCTGGCCTGTCTCATAGTGGCAATGACATCCTGAGACAACCCTGAAGACGCTAGGAGCCAGGACTCAATGGCCACACAGTCAGGTTGAGGGCCACAGAATTCAGATGGAAAAACGGCCCTTGCGACAGCAAGTCTGGGCGGTCTGGCAGCGCCCACGGCTGACCCACCGTGAGATGCCACAGATCCGGGTACCATGACCGCCTCGGCCAGTCTGGAGCGACGAGAATGGCGCGACGGCAGTCGGACCTGATCTTGCGTAGTACTCTGGGCAGCATTGCCAGAGGAGGAAATACATAAGGCAGTCGAAACTGCGACCAATCCTGAACTAATGCGTCCGCCGCCAGAGCTCTGTGATCCTGAGAACGTGCCATGAAGGCCGGGACCTTGTTGTTGTGCCGTGACGCCATGAGATCGACGTCCGGCGTTCCCCAGCGACGACAGATCTCTCGAAACACTTCTGGGTGCAGGGACCATTCCCCCGCATCCATGCCCTGACGACTGAGAAAATCTGCTTCCCAGTTTTCTACGCCCGGTATGTGAACTGCGGAGATGGTGGATGCTGTGGCTTCCACCCACTGCAGAATCCGCCGGACTTCTTGGAAGGCTTGACGACTCCGCGTGCCGCCTTGGTGGTTGATGTATGCGACGGCAGTGGCGTTGTCCGACTGGATACGGATCTGCCTGCCCTCCAGCAACTGCTGGAAAGCCAATAGGGCCAGATACACTGCCCTTATCTCCAGGACATTGATCTGAAGGGAAGACTCTGTCGGAGTCCAGGTTCCCTGAGGCCTGTGATGGAGGAACACCGCTCCCCACCCTGACAGGCTCGCGTCCGTGGTGACCACAGCCCAGGTTGGGGGCAGGAAGGATTTTCCCTGTGATAGAGACGTGGGAAGCAGCCACCACTGAAGAGACGTCTTTGTTGCAAGGGAAAGAGAGACGTTCCTGTCGAGAGAGTTCGACTTCCTGTCCCATTTGTGGAGAATGTCCCACTGGAGCGGGCGCAGATGGAATTGCGCGAAGGGCACTGCTTCCATCGCTGCCACCATCTTCCCCAGGAAGTGCATGAGGCGTCTCAAGGGGTGTGACTGAGTCTGAATCAGAGATTGCACCCCTGCCTGCAGTGACAGCTGTTTGTCTAGTGGTAGCTTGACTACCGCTGACTGTGTATGAAACTCCATCCCTAGATAGGTCAGAGATTGGGTCGGTGTCAACTTGGATTTTGGGAAGTTGATGAGCCACCCGAACTGCTGGAGGGTCTCCAGAGCGACGGTAAGGCTGTGTTGACACGCCGCCCGAGAAGGTGCCCTGACTAGGAGATCGTCTAAGTAGGGAATCACCGAGTGCCCCTGAGAATGCAGGACCGCCACAACGGATGCCATGACTTTGGTGAAAACCCGTGGGGCTGTCGCCAGGCCGAAGGGCAATGCCACGAACTGAAGGTGTTCGTCCCCGATGGCGAAACGCAAAAAGCGTTGATGTTCTGGTGCGATCGGCACATGGAGATAGGCATCCTTGATGTCGATCGATGCGAGGAAGTCTCCTTGTGACATCGAGGCGATGACCGAGCGGAGAGATTCCATCCGGAATCGTCTGGTGCTCACGTGTTTGTTGAGCAATTTGAGGTCCAGAATGGGACGGAATGATCCGTCTTTCTTTGGCACCACGAATAAGTTGGAGTAAAAACCGCGACCCTGTTCCTGAGTGGGAACGGGGGTCACGACTCCTTCATTTTTCAGAGCGTCCACTGCTTGAAAAAGTGCGTCTGCTCGCGCGGGGGGCGGGGAGGTTCTGAAGAAACGAGTCGGAGGACGAGAGCTGAACTCTATCCTGTAACCGTGAGACAGGATGTCTCTCACCCATCGGTCTTGAACATGTGGCCACCAGGCGTCGCGAAAGCGGGAGAGCCTGCCACCGACCGAGGATGCGGTTCGGGGATGCCGTGAGTCATGAGGAGGCCGCCTTGGAAGCAGTGCCTCCGACGGTCTTTTGGGGGCGTGACTTAGACCGCCACGCATAGGAGTTCCTCTGGCCTTTGTCCTGTCTATTGGACGAAGAGGACTGTGGCTTGGCGGAGGGACGAAAGGACCGAAACCTCGATTGTATTTTTCGTTGCTGAGGTCTCTTAGGTTTGGACTGGGGTAAGGAGGAGTCCTTTCCCTTGGATTCCTTAATAATCTCGTCCAATCGTTCGCCAAACAATCTCTCGCCAGAAAACGGCAAACCGGTTAAGAACCTCTTGGAAGCCGAGTCTGCCTTCCATTCGCGCAGCCACATGGCCTTGCGGACTGCAACAGAATTAGCGGATGCCACCGCTGTACGGCTAGCAGAGTCTAGGACTGCGTTCATGGCGTAGGAAGAAAACGCCGACGCCTGAGAGGTTACAGATGCAACCTGCGGGGCAGACGTACGTGTGACCGCATTAATCTCAGCCAGACAAGCTGAGATAGCTTGGAGTGCCCACACGGCTGCAAAAGCCGGGGCAAAAGACGCTCCCGTGGCCTCATAGATGGATTTCACCAGGAGTTCTATCTGCCTTTCAGTGGCATCTTTTAGTGATGAGCCATCTGCAACCGAAACCACGGATCTAGCCGCCAATCTGGAGACTGGGGGATCCACCTTAGGACATTGAGCCCAACCCTTAACTACGTCAGCGGGGAAGGGGTAACGTGTGTCAGTAAGGCGCTTAGTAAAGCGCTTGTCCGGAACCGCTCTGGGCTTCTGGATGGCATCCCTGAAGTTAGAGTGATCAAAAAATGCACTCCGTGTACGTTTGGGAAAACGAAACTGGTGTTTCTCCTGCTGAGAGGCCGACTCCTCTACAGGTGGAGGCGGGGGAGATAGATCCAACACCTGATTGATGGACGAGATAAGATCATTTACTAAGGCGTCCCCTTCAGGTGTATGAAGATTGAGAGCAACATCAGGGTCCGAGCCCTGAGCTGCAACCTCCGCCTCGTCCTCCAGAGAGTCCTCAAGCTGGGAACCCGAGCAGCGTGAGGAAGTCGGGGAAGATTCCAAGCGAGCCCGCTTAGCTGGTATGGGACTGTGGTCCGTGGAGGAGTCCTCCACGTGAGACCTAGGGCCCACCCCGGCCGGGGTGTACCGAGAGGGACCTGGAGGCACCGATCTAACAGGGTCCGGGGCCTGTGTAAGGACCGGTCTGGACTGCAGGGCTTCCAGCAACTTGGCAGACCATTTGTCCATAGACTGAGCCATGGATTGTGAGAGTGACTCTGAGAGCTTTTCAGCAAAAACTGTAAACTCTGTCGCTGCCACCTGGACAGTGGAAGCAGGGGGTCTGCCTGAGCCGAGGGGCCCACTAGTGACCGAGGCTCCGGCTGAGCAAGCGTAACAGGGGTCGAGCATTGCTCACAGTGAGGGTAGGTGGAACCCGCAGGTAACATGGCCCTACAAGAGGTACATGTCGCAAAAAAAACCTGTGCTTTAGTGCCCTAGCTCCTTGTGGCCGACATGCTGTTATGTCCTAGGAGCGTGATCACTGAGGGTATATAGAAAAGAAGGGAATTTTGTTTACTTACCGTAAATTCCTTTTCTTCTAGCTCTAATTGGGAGACCCAGACAATTGGGTGTATAGGCTATGCCTCCGGAGGCCGCACAAAGTATTACACTCAAAAGTGTTAAGCCCCTCCCCTTCTGCCTATACACTCCCCGTGCTCCCACGGGCTCCTCAGTTTTGGTGCAAAAGCAAGAAGGAGGAAAAAGAATTATAAACTGGTTTAAAGTAACTTCAATCCGAAGGAATATCGGAGAACTGAAACCATTCAACATGAACAACATGTGTACACAAAAAAACAGGGGCGGGTGCTGGGTCTCCCAATTAGAGCTAGAAGAAAAGGAATTTACGGTAAGTAAACAAAATTCCCTTCTTCTTTGTCGCTCTATTGGGAGACCCAGACAATTGGGACGTCCAAAAGCAGTCCCTGGGTGGGTAAAATAATACCTCGTAAGAGAGCCGTAAAACGGCCTCTTCCTACAGGTGGGCAACCGCCGCCTGAAGGACTCGTCTACCTAGGCTGGCATCCGCCGAAGCATAGGTATGCACCTGATAGTGCTTCGTGAAAGTGTGCAGGCTCGACCAGGTAGCCGCCTGACACACCTGCTGAGCCGCAGCCTGGTGCCTCAAAGCCCAGGACGCGCCCACGGCTCTGGTAGAATGGGCCTTCAGCCCTGAGGGAACCGGAAGCCCAGCCGAACGGTAAGCTTCGATAATTGGCTCCTTGATCCACCGAGCCAGGGTTGATTTGGAAGCCTGTGACCCTTTACGCTGGCCAGCGACAAGGACAAAGAGTGCATCCGAGCGGCGCAGGGGCGCCGTACGAGAAATGTAGAGTCTGAGTGCTCTCACCAGATCTAACAAGTGCAAATCCTTTTCACATTGGTGAACTGGATGAGGACAAAAAGAAGGTAAGGAGATATCCTGATTGAGATGAAAGGGGGATACCACCTTAGGGAGAAATTCCGGAACCGGACGCAGAACCACCTTGTCCTGGTGAAACACCAGGAAAGGGGCTTTGCATGACAGCGCTGCTAGCTCAGACACTCTCCTAAGTGAAGTGACTGCAACTAGGAAAACCACTTTCTGCGAAAGGCGTGAGAGAGAAATATCCCTCATTGGCTCGAATGGTGGTTTCTGAAGAACCGTCAGCACCCTGTTCAGATCCCAGGGTTCTAACGGCCGCTTGTATGGAGGGACGATGTGACAAACCCCCTGCAGGAATGTGCGTACCTGTGGAAGTCTGGCCGGTCTGGTAGTGCCCACGGTTGGCACGGCGGCAGTCGGCCCTGATCTTGCGTAACACTCTGGGCAACAGTGCCAGCGGAGGAAACACATAAGGGAGCTGAAACTGCGACCAATCCTGAACTAAGGCGTCTGCCGCCAGAGCTCTGGGATCTTGAGACCGTGCCATGAACGCTGGTACCTTGTTGTTGTGCCGGGACGCCATGAGATCGACGTCCGGCACCCCCCAGCGGCAACAGATCTCCTGAAACACGTCCGGGTGAAGGGACCATTCCCCTGCGTCCATGCCCTGGCGACTGAGATAATCTGCTTCCCAGTTTTCCACGCCTGGAATGTGAACTGCGGAGATGGTGGAGGCCGTGGCTTCCACCCACAGTAGAATCCGCCGGACTTCCTGGAAGGCTTGCCGACTGCGTGTGCCGCCTTGGTGGTTGATGTATGCCACCGCTGTGGAATTGTCTGACTGAATTCTGATCTGCTTGTCTTCCAGCCACTGCTGAAACGCTTTCAGGGCAAGATACACTGCCCGTATTTCCAGAACATTGATCTGAAGCGAGGACTCTTGCTGGGTCCACGTACCCTGAGCCCTGTGGTGGAGAAAAACCGCTCCCCACCCTGACAGACTCGCGTCCGTCGTGACCACCTCCCAGGATGGGGGTAGGAAGGATTTCCCTTTCGATAATGAAATGGGAAGAAGCCACCACCGAAGGGAAGCTTTGGTCGCCTGCGAGAGGGAGACGTTCCTGTCGAGGGACGTCTTCCTGTCCCATTTGCGAAGGATGTCCCATTGAAGAGGACGCAGGTGAAACTGCGCGAAAGGAACTGCCTCCATTGCTGCCACCATCTTCCCCAGGAAGTGCATGAGGCGTCTCAAGGTGTGTGACCGACCTTGAAGGAGAGATTGTACCCCTGTCTGTAGTGACCGCTGCTTGATCAGCGGAAGCTTCACTATCGCTGAGAGGGTATGAAACTCCATGCCAAGGTATGTCAGCGATTGGGCCGGTGTCAGATTTGACTTTGGAAAATTGATGATCCACCCGAAACTCTGGAGAGTCTCCAGGGTAGCGTCGAGGCTGTGTTGGCATGCCTCTAGAGAGGGTGCCTTGATCAACAGATCGTCCAAGTACGGGATCACGAGTGACCCTGAGAGTGGAGGACCACTACTACAGTAGCCATAACCTTGGTGAAAACCCGTAGGGCTGTTGCCAGGCCGAACGGCAGTGCCACGAACTGCAGGTGTTCGTTCCCTATGGCGAAGCGCAAGAAGCGCTGGTGCTCTGGAGCAATCGGTACGTGGAGATAAGCATCCTTGATATCGATCGATGCAAGGAAATCTCCCTGGGACATTGAGGCGATGACGGAGCGGAGGGATTCCATCCGGAACCGCCTGGTCTTTACGTGTTTGTTGAGAAGTTTCAGGTCCAGGACAGGTCGAAAAGACCCGTCCTTCTTTGGGACCACAAACAAGTTGGAGTAAAAAACCGTGGCCCTGTTGCTGAAGAGGAACAGGGACCACCACTCCTTCTGCCTTCAGAATGCCCAGCGCCTGCAGAAGAGCCTCGGCTCGCTCGGGAGGCGGGGATGACCTGAAGAATCGAGTCGGGGGACGAGAGGTGAACTCTATCTTGTAACCGTGAGACAGAATGTCTCTCACCCAACGGTCTTTTACCCGTGGCAGCCAGGTGTCGCAAAAGCGGGAGAGCCTGCCACCGACCGAGGATGCGGAGAGAGGATGCCGAAAGTCATGAGGAAGCCGCTTTGGTAGCGGCACCTCCGGTGGTCTGTTTAGGACGTGACTTAGACCGCCATGCATCAGAGTTCCTTTGATCTTTCTGAGGCCTTTTGGACGAGGAGAATTGGGACCTGCCCGCGCCCCGAAAGGACCGAAACCTCGACTGCCCCTTCCTCTGTTGGGGTATGTTCGGTTTGGGCTGGGGTAAGGATGTATCCTTTCCCTTGGATTGTTTGATGATTTCATCCAAACGCTCGCCAAACAATCGTTCGCTAGAAATTGGCAAACTGGTTAAGCGCTTTTTGGAAACAGAATCTGCCTTCCATTCCCGAAGCCACAAGGCCCTGCGGAGTACCACCGAATTGGCGGCTGCAACCGCCGTACGGCTCGCAGAGTCCAGGATAGCATTAATAGCGTAAGACGCAAATGCCGACGTCTGAGTGGTTATGGACGCCACCTGTGGCGCGGACGTGCGTGTGGCTGCGTCAATTTGCGCTTGACCTGCTGAGATAGCTTGTAGCGCCCATACGGCTGCGAATGCTGGGGCAAAAGAAGCGCCGATAGCTTCATAGATGGATTTCAACCAGAGCTCCATCTGCCTGTCAGTGGCATCTTTGAGTGAAGCCCCATCTTCCACTGCAAGTATGGATCTAGCTGCCAGTCTGGAGATTGGAGGATCCACCTTGGGACACTGAGTCCAACCCATGACCTCGTCAGGGGGAAAGGGATAACGTGTATCCTTAAGGCGCTTAGAAAAACCGCTTATCTGGACAAGCATGGTGATTCTGGACTGCCTCTCTGAAATCAGAGTGGTCCAGAAACATACTCGGTGTACGCTTGGGAAACCTGAAACGGAATTTCTCCTGCTGGGAAGCCGACTCCTCCGCCGGAGGAGCTGAGGGAGAAATATCCAACATACGATTGATGGACGCAATAAGGTCGTTCACTATGGCGTCCCCGTCCGGAGTATCAAGATTGAGAGCGCCCTCAGGATCAGAATCCTGATCAGCTACCTCCGCTTCATCAACCCGAGATTCCCCTCGCTGAGACCCTGAACAATATGATGATGTCGAGGGAAAATCTAAGCGAGCTCGCTTAGTCGGTCTGGGGCTGGGGTCTGTGTCAGAACCCCCAGCTTGGGATCCATGAGATACCCCGGGAGGACATTGTTGGTCCAGCTGAGGTGGGCCCGGGAACAAAGAATCAACAGAGTCCCTGTGCTGAGATACCGGCCTGGACTGCAAGGCTTCTAGTATCTTAGCCATAGTCTCAGAGAGTTTTGCAAACTCCGTCCCTGTCACCTGAACAGTGTTAGCAGGTGGCTCCCCCTGGGTCCCCCCTAGCAGAGGCTGTGGCTGAGTAAGTGTCACAGGGCCCGAGCACTGTATACAATGAGGGTCAGTGGAACCTGCCGGTAGCGGGGTCGTACATGCGGCGCAGGCAACATAATAAGCCTGTGTTGTGGCACCCCTTTCGTGGGCGCCATGCTATTATCTTCCCTGAGCAACACAATAGGGTATATAGCCAGAAATCAACTGTGCACTATACAGTGTAAAGAAGGGAATTTTGTTTACTTACCGTAAATTCCTTTTCTTCTAGCTCCAATTGGGAGACCCAGACAATTGGGTGTATAGCTACTGCCTCCGGAGGCCACACAAAGTATTACACTTAAAAGTGTAAGGCCCCTCCCCTTCTGGCTATACACCCTCCCGTGGGATCACGGGCTCCTCAGTTTTAGTGCAAAAGCAAGAAGGAGGAAAGCCAATAACAGGTTTAAAGACAAATTCAATCCGAAGAAACATCGGAGAACTGAAACCATTCAACATGAACAACATGTGTACCCGAAAAAAACAAAAATCCCTAAGAAAACAGGGCGGGTGCTGGGTCTCCCAATTGGAGCTAGAAGAAAAGGAATTTACGGTAAGTAAACAAAATTCCCTTCTTCTTTGTCGCTCCTAATTGGGAGACCCAGACAATTGGGACGTCCAAAAGCAGTCCCTGGGTGGGTAAAAGAATACCTCGTGATAGGGCCGTCAAACAGCCCTGTCCTATAGGTGGGCAACCGTCGCCTGAAGGACTTGTCTACCTAGGCTGGCGTCCGCCGAAGCGTAGGTATGCACCTGATAATGCTTGGTAAAGGTGTGCAGACTCGACCAGGTAGCCGCCTGGCACACCTGCTGAGCCGTAGCCTGGTGCCGTTGTTGAGGATAAAGAATTGAGTATCCAAAAATACTTAATTCAGCCATTTCATAGACTCAGTTATATAGTTCAGTAGATGTGAACTAACACACATATTTGTGAATGCTTTTGTTTCTTACTAACATGTATATATGTATATTGCATATTCAGTGTATTTTCCTTAAACTCAGTATATACTAGGATATATATGTATAGCTTGAATATGGCCACCATTTCCTGGTTTACACCCAAGACATGGACAAAAGAAATTCCTGAAGCCTTGGATTGACCAATCAACGGAGAATATGCAGATCTCTCTACGTCATGAAGCCCTGACTTACGATACTTGATTGGACTAAAACTTTTGTTCACACCCCCTTACTGTTTGGTCTAGAGTCTCTTTCAAACAATAAAGAACACACTTGGTCAAGAGCCGGTCATGGAGATAGATGTAACTGACTTGCTGTGCAGTTATTTTTAATTCTCGTGTGCACACATGACATTTTAATTAGAAGCAGCAGCCGGATATCAAGAGATCCTTTGAGTCTCATCATCATCGTCATTCTGACCTTGACAACTGGCGACCCAGATGGGACTACCGTAAAGGGTGAGTCAGAGCTTCCATTTTCCGGACGTCTGGGGGCTACTCCACAAGTATCCAGGTGTCGCTTGATAGGATTGATCACCCTTCATTTCGCAGGTAACCATCATATACATTGTGTGTGCTGTTTTACCTGTGGATCGAGAGACGCCTGGCGAAAGTGGGTGGTCACTAGTCCGGAGAATGGTAGTGCACCGGAGACCTAACGGTGTGACTGTCACCCGCCGGTGGGCTAGAAGGACCCAGCTCCCATAGGGGCTAGGGGTAGGTTGTAAAGTATCCGGCTGTCTGTAATTAGAAATGGGGTGTTTTCTTGAGTAGCTGTTTTTATCTGTATATAGGTGTATGGTTAATCAAGCTTGTGATTTCTCTGTTTGGTTCTCGGAGAGTTAATTGCCTGTAGTTTTTTTCTTCTTCGCTGTGAACAAAGGGAGAAGGGGGGTCTGGTTAAGCCCAGGGATATCCATGACAGTCTTTCTATTGAGAACAAGGAATGCGAGAGGGGGGAGCACATCCTTACATTCTTACACTCAGAGGAAGCAAAAAGGTGGGGGCTATATGTCCACCAGCTGCTTGAGGCAGAGCGGAGATCAAGTTACACAGCTCGGTCTCTGCTGTCTCTTAGCTAAGAAACAGGGGGGTGGAGGGTGAAGAGGCAGACACCGGGTGTTAAAACAGCGCAGCTCTTTGGAGAGAGGAGGGGTCAATGGGCTGCAGCCTTTGTATCGTAAAGCAAGCAGAGTTGTAATGATTTGAAAGAAAAACAAGTGTTATTTTAGTTTGGATTTGAGAGAAATTAACTAGTTTATGCGTTTTTCAGCATTTTGTAATCGTTGGTTTGTTTTTGGAACAGAGAGATAAGGGAATTGGCGTGTCCCCCAGTGTTTTATATATATATAAAATACATCGATTCTTGTGTTAATAGCCGGAAATAGGAACACGTGGAGAACGGTATTAGTATCCACGTGTTGGACGCTGAAAAAGTGCGTCCGCTTACACGGGAAAGAGGGGGAGGGATTCCGGTGGTGGAGAAAAGTGTTTTGAACCAGCGTATTCCCCTGAGTATTAACTCATGCACTGCTATGTGAGACGCCGGAAAAATAGGAACGTACGAGGAACAGTATTGTATTCGTACGTTGGACGTCGAGTATGTCCTTATTGCATAGTAGGGAAGCGGGAAGAGGGTTCAGTTGGATGTGGCCAATGCAGCTAGAGCACTGTATACTCTGTTCAAGAAGAGATTGTTTTTTAGTAGGAGCTGAGAACGCTGTCGCCCTAGTTACAAAAAACGGAAAAAATATAAAAGATTGCACAAAGTTGTGTAATATCGTTGGACTACCACTAGATGGCAGGCTGCAACCCATGTATTGAAGTTCAGATTAATCTGTAGTGAGTTTATAATGAAGAACAAAGACCTCATTCACTGTCTGTTGCTGTTTGTAGAATCACTAAATGTGTTTCTCTAGCGGTAAACTCATTGTTCTGCTCTAGAAGTCATTATATCTGGTGCTAATCAAATCTCTCCTTTGTATGCTGGAATGCAAATTTACAGGCACTAAAGTATCCCTGGTTTACTACGTAGTTCCAGCCACTCCCAGTACACCCAGGGAGTCACAACATGGATGCTACACCCGGAAGTCAGGTGCCTGGAACTTCCTGTGGCAGCCGTCTTGCTACACCCACTGATGGCAGTACACCTCATAAGCCACACCCCTCGAAATGGCTCTTTGTTCAAAGCTCTCCACCCATCCCCGGTGGGAGGTGTTCTCTGGTATATATGACTAACACATTTGAATAAGCATAAATAGTATATTTGTTTACTCAGCTATCTCATAAGTGCAAGTCAAAGATAAGTAAGTGAAACTTTTACAGAAATGATGTGGAAATAGATCTGTTCACATAAAATTAATTGGTATTTTAAAAGTCCTGCAGCATTATATCATAAAATAAAATAGAGGAAGGTAAATATATATATCTTTGTATTATGTTAGTTAATTTAAAACAAAAATTGTAAACGACTTACCCCTACTGATGTCAAAATGTATCAAATCCATTTGTAAAAAGGAATTAGGAAAAATGTATAATGCATTCAATGTAGATATGGGTAATGAATGTGTTCACTGCTACGTCTTTGTTATAACAAAGGATGAGTTTTTTTCCTTCTTCCTCTCTCACTTTTAAGAAGTAAGAGACAGGGATGGAATGTGTCTTGATGGAATGTGTCTCTCTCCAATAGTGACGTGAGTTTGGTTTAACCCTTAGAGTTCAGGATTTCACATTTTTAGTTTGCTGTTTATACCTGAATAGGGAATATTAAATTTTATGGGATGTGCGATATAATTTGTGTTGTTTTGTGTTTAATGGCGATTTATTTAAACAATATATTTTTATTTTGTGACTCTATCACCTTTTCTGTTTTTACGATTATTTCTAAACAATTTTATATATTTTTGCAGGTTAGTCGCCTAGTCACAGCTGTCATTTAATCATGTCTCAGTTGTTTCTACTATGAAAGGTTTTTCTTTTCTTTATGGATACAGTGTTTATTGTAAGGTTTTTAAAATTTTCCAGTAATGTATATTGTTGTGAGATATACGTTATTTTCTGTGTTTGTTCATTTTAGGTTTTAGTATGTGGCTAATTTATTACCTGCTGTTTTATCTTTTCTTTTAGGGAATACCAGTATAAAAATGCTGAATTTTGCCATATTGGTAAATAAACAATTAAACAAGGGGGGAATAAGGTATTAATTATATTCTCCAGTTTCTTGGAGGGTGCAGTAGGCATATTAGATAGGTTTTGAAGCTGACCTTTTTCCCATAAGTTATGTTTATTAGATTACTATGAGGTATATCTGTTAACTGAAATAGGAAAGTCTTGTCTTATATGTTTATTTGTTTATTTGTTTGTTTATTTATTTAGTATTCTCAGTCATGTGAAGTATAGATGACCACTAACTGTATTATGATCAGAGATGAAGTTATAAGAATGATCTAATGTATATTTTTTTTAAGTTTTTGTTTTTATAGATGAAACCAGATGGTGGTCGATTCTGCACTGGATATGTTGCTGTTTACACCACATGAGGTAGATCTAAATTCGACCACTCCCTCCGATCCTATTGATACAGGAGACAGTGATGCATTAATGCCTCTCTTGATGGGTAGAACAGGAGTGGGTAAGAGTCTTTAGAGGTGTATGTAGGTTGTAGATTTTTTCCTGTTGTCAAATGAATTAGGTATGCCGAAAAGAAAGTCTAGATCTGAGCTGATGGATTCGGATGGAGATCCTTGCACAGGTGCAGCTGACCAAGAAGCAGTGAACGGGCCTAGAGTTGAGAGTCTTTCACCAATACCGACCATGCCTTGGTGACATTGGTCACGTCAGTGACTTCTGTTACTCCTTGTGTTCTTACATCCCTACAGGAACAAGCGATACAACAAGGAATGGAGTGTGACATGCAGGGAGCCAGCTGAATGAGGAAGGTCTGTGGACAAAGGGTGGTAAGCTTTCTCTGCCATGAGAGCTCTTCTTAATGATGGCCCAGGTAACATCTGTGAAAGACAATTGTCAGCGTGTGCTTTGGTGACACCGGGTTCAGTACCCAGGTGGGCAGATTCACCCAGTCTTGTGAGACAAGTGCCTAGAACGAAGTGAGAAAAAACTGTAAAGAGTCCGTAGAAACACCCTGCACCTGCTCTACCCATTCTTAGAGACTGCAAACTGATTATAGATGTATATCATGAGCACGTTGTATGCAAGTCTGTGCGTGTTGTGTAAATTTCTCTCCAGGTTTGGTCAGAGGTATTCCAGTGCAGAAAACGACATTATTGTTGAGAAGCACATGAAGGTGGTATGTAAAGGAAAATGTGTTTACAAAAAGTGTATATTTTATAGAAAAGTGGAAACTAGTAAATCGTGTATAAAATGTATATGTTTTGTTTTCTTTTTGCAATAAGCAGGTTTTTATGTAAGATGTTTTTTGGTTTAGCATAGACATGTATATTTTTATATAATTGACTGAATAGTGTGATAAACAGGTGTATTCTCTAATTCCAGATCTTAAATCAGAGCTATTAGCATATGGTCTCCAGTCAGGAGACTGATTGATCCTAAAGGACAAGCGAGAAAGAGCCATGAGTCAACACTAGAGGAGCTGATCCAACCACAGAAACATCTATGGATCCACACCTCGCATTGCAGAAGGGTTAATCAACCAGAGCTGCACTGAGCGTTCTGCTCATACTTATCCTTTTCAGAAAACCCTGTACAGTTTTAGACCAGCATTGCCAGAACAGTTAGAAGAGAGGACTTAGAGAACCTTGAGACATGGGAAAGTCCAACTACAAAGGGTGAGGACTCGCCTAGGAGTCCTTGGTCTCAAACTGGTGAAGAAAACCCCTTTCCCCTTTCCGCCCATGTTTCAACGTTCAGTTAGGCAGGTTTTTCAACAGATCTTTCTACCTCTCTTCCTAAGGGAACACAGTACCCCTTAGAATTTAGAAATGGCAGAAGTAAGTCTTTAGGGGGGACTGTTGAGGATAAAGAATTGAGTATCCAAAAATACTTAATTCAGCCATTTCATAGACTCAGTTATATAGTTCAGTAGATGTGAACTAACACACATATTTGTGAATGCTTTTGTTTCTTACTAACATGTATATATGTATATTGCATATTCAGTGTATTTTCCTTAAACTCAGTATATACTAGGATATATATGTATAGCTTGAATATGGCCACCATTTCCTGGTTTACACCCAAGACATGGACAAAAGAAATTCCTGAAGCCTTGGATTGACCAATCAACGGAGAATATGCAGATCTCTCTACGTCATGAAGCCCTGACTTACGATACTTGATTGGACTAAAACTTTTGTTCACACCCCCTTACTGTTTGGTCTAGAGTCTCTTTCAAACAATAAAGAACACACTTGGTCAAGAGCCGGTCATGGAGATAGATGTAACTGACTTGCTGTGCAGTTATTTTTAATTCTCGTGTGCACACATGACATTTTAATTAGAAGCAGCAGCCGGATATCAAGAGATCCTTTGAGTCTCATCATCATCGTCATTCTGACCTTGACACCGTAATGCCCAGGACGCACCCACGGCTCTGGTAGAATGGGCCTTCAGCCCTGAAGGAACCGGAAGCCCCGCAGAACGGTAGGTTTCAAGAATTGGTTCCTTGATCCACCGAGCCAGGGTGGATTTGGAAGCTTGCGACCCTTTACGCTGACCAGCGACAAGGACAAAGAGTGCATCCGAGCGGCGTAAGGGCGCCGTGCGGGAAATGTAGATCCTGAGTGCTCTGACCAGATCCAACAAATGCAAACCTTTCTCAAATTGATGAACTGGATGAGGACACAAGGAAGGTAATGTGACATCCTGATTGAGATGAAAGGGGGATACCACCTTAGGGAGAAACTCAGGAATCGGACGTAGAACCACCTTGTCCTGGTGAAACACCAGGAAGGGAGATTTGCATGAGAGCGCCGCTAGCTCGGACACTCTCCGAAGAGACGTGACCGCTACTAGAAAGGCCACTTTCTGTGAAAGACGAGAAAGGGAAACATCCTTCATAGGCTCAAAAGGCGGCTTCTGGAGAGCAATTAGAACCTTGTTCAGATCCCAGGGCTCTAACGGCCGCTTGTAAGGAGGGACGATATGACAAACTCCTTGCAGGAACGTGCGTACCTGAGTAAGTCGTGCTAGGCGTTTCTGAAAAAATACAGATAGCGCTGAGACTTGTCCTTTAAGGGAGCTGAGCGACAAACCTTTTTCCAACCCGGATTGCAGGAAGGAAAGAAAAGTAGGCAATGCAAAAGGCCAGGGAGAAACTCCCTGAGCAGCGCACCAAGATAAGAATATCTTCCACGTCCTGTGGTAGATCTTGGCGGAGGATGGTTTTCTAGCCTGTCTCATGGTGGTAATAACCTTTCGAGATAATCCTGAAGACGCTAGGATCCAGGACTCAATGGCCACACAGTCAGGTTCAGGGCCGCAGAATTCAGGTGGAAAAACGGCCCTTGAGATAGCAAGTCTGGTCGTTCTGGTAGTGCCCATGGTTGGCCTACCGTGAGGTGCCACAGATCTGGGTACCACAATCTCCTCGGCCAGTCTGGAGCGACGAGGATGGTGCGACGGCAGTCGGCCCTGATCTTGCGCAGCACTCTGGGTAACAATGCCAGAGGTGGGAACACATAAGGTAGCCGGAATTGCGACCAATCTTGAACTAAGGCGTCTGCCGCCAGAGCTCGGTGATCGTGAGACCGTGCCATGAAAGCCGTGACCTTGTTGTTGTGCCGTGACGCCATCAGGTCGACATCCGGCATCCCCCAGCGGCGACAGATCTCCTGAAACACGTCCGGGTGAAGGGACCATTCCCCTGCGTCCATACCCTGGCGACTGAGGAAGTCTGCTTCCCAGTTTTCCACGCCTGGGATGTGAACTGCGGATATGGTGGAAGCCGTGTCTTCCACCCACGTCAGAATCCGTCGGACTGCCTGGAAGGCTTGCCGACTGCGTGTTCCACCTTGGTGGTTGATGTACGCTACCGCTGTGGAGTTGTCCGACTGAATTCGGATCTGCTTGCCTTCCAGCCACTGCTGGAAGGCTTGTAGGGCAAGATACACTGCTCTGATTTCTAGAACATTGGTCTGAAGGGTGGACTCTTCCTGAGTCCACGTCCCTTGAGCCCTGTGGTGGAGAAACACTGCTCCACACCCTGATAGACTCGCGTCTGTCGTGACTACCTCCCAGGATGGGGGTAGAAAGGACTTTCCTTTCGACAAAGCGGTGGGAAGAAGCCACCACCGAAGAGATTCCTTGGCCGCCTGAGAAAGGGAGACGTCTCTGTCGAGGGACGTCGACTTCCCGTCCCATTGGCGGAGAATGTCCCATTGTAGTGGACGGAGATGAAACTGCGCGAAAGGGACTGCTTCCATTGCTGCTACCATCTTCCCTAGGAAGTGCATGAGGCGTCTCAAGGGGTGAGACTGGCCTTGAAGGAGAGATTGCACCCCTGTCTGTAGTGAACGCTGTTTGTCCAGCGGAAGCTTCACTATCGCTGAGAGAGTATGAAACTCCATGCCAAGATATGTTAGCGATTGGGTCGGAGTTAGATTTGACTTTGAAAAGTTGATGATCCACCCGAAACTCTGGAGAGTCTCCAGCGCAACGTTCAGGCTGTGTTGGCATGCCTCTTGAGAGGGTGCCTTGACAAGTAGATCGTCCAAATACGGGATCACAGAGTGACCTTGAGAGTGCAGGACTGCTACTACTGCTGCCATGACCTTGGTGAAGACACGTGGGGCTGTCGCCAGCCCGAAAGGCAGAGCTACGAACTGAAGGTGTTCGTCTCCTATAACAAAGCGTAGAAAACGCTGGTGCTCTGGAGCAATCGGCACGTGGAGATAAGCATCCTTGATGTCTATAGATGCTAGGAAATCTCCTTGAGACATTGAGGCGATGACGGAGCGAAGGGATTCCATTCGGAACCGCCTGGTTTTTACGTGCTTGTTGAGCAGTTTTAGATCCAGAACGGGACGGAATGACCCGTCCTTTTTTGGCACCACAAACAAGTTGGAGTAAAAACCGTGACCTTGTTCCTGAAGAGGAACGGGGGTCACCACTCCTTCCGCTTTTAGAGTGGACACCGCTAGCCGCAGAGCATCGGCTCGGTCGGGAGGTGGAGAAGTTCTGAAGAAGCGAGTTGGAGGACGAGAGCTGAACTCTATCCTGTACCCGTGAGACAGAATGTCTCTCACCCAACGGTCTGTGACCTGTGGCAGCCAAATGTCGCCAAAGCGGGAGAGCCTGCCACCGACCGAGGATGCGGGGAGAGGAGGCCGAAAGTCATGAGGAAGCCGCCTTGGTAGCGGGTCTTCCGGCTGTCTTTTTTGGGCGTGACTGAGTCCGCCAAGAATCTGAGCTCCTCTGATCCTTTTGAGTCCTTTTGAGTCCTTTTGGACGAGGAGAATTGGGACCTGCCTGAGCCTCGAAAGGACCGAAACCCCGACTGTCCTCTCCTCTGTTGGGGTTTATTTTGTCTGGGCTGAGGTAAAGATGAATCTTTACCCTTGGAGTGTTTAATGATTTCATCTAAGCGCTCCCCAAACAGTCGGTCACGAGAAAATGGCAAACTGGTTAAACACTTTTTGGAAGCAGAATCTGCCTTCCATTCTCTTAACCACAAGGCTCTGCGTAAAACTACGGAGTTGGCGGACGCCACTGCCGTACGGCTCGTAGAGTCTAGGACAGCATTAATCGCGTAAGACGCAAATGCAGACATTTGAAAGGTTAAGGGTGCCACCTGCGGAGCAGATGTACGTGTGACCGTGTCAATCTGTGTAAGACCAGCTGAAATAGCTTGGAGTGCCCATACGGCTGCGAATGCTGGAGCAAACGACGCGCCGATAGCTTCATAGATGGATTTCAACCAGAGCTCCATCTGCCTGTCAGTGGCATCTTTAAGTGCCGCCCCATCTTCCACTGCAACTAAGGATCTAGCTGCAAGCCTGGAGATTGGAGGATCCACCTTGGGACACTAGGTCCAGCCCTTGACCACGTCCGGGGGAAAAGGATAACGTGTATCCTTAAGCCGTTTGGAAAAACGCTTATCCGGATAAGCGTGGTGTTTCTGGATTGCCTCTCTAAAGTCAGAGTGGTCCAGAAATACACTTAATTTACGCTTGGGATACCTGAAATGGAATTTCTCCTGCTGTGAAGCTGTCTCCTCCACAGGAGGAGCAGGGGGAGAAATGTCCAACATTTTATTGATGGACGCTATAAGATCATTCACTATGGCGTCACCATCTGGTGTATCCAGATTGAGAGCGGTCTCAGGATCAGAATCCTGATCAGCTATCTCCGCCTCATCATACAGAGAGTCCTGCTGGGACCCTGACCAGTGTGATGAAGTCGAGGGCCGCTCATAGCGAGCTCGTTTAGGCTGTCTGGGACTGTCGTCCGTGTCAGAGCCATCACCCTGGGATGCAAGAGACACCCCCGGATCCCGGAGCTGTTCCGACTGAGGGGGACCAGGGAGCAATGAGTTAACAGTGTCCATGGCCTGAGTTACTGGTCTAGACTGCAATGTTTCAAGAATTTTAGTCATAGTCACAGACAATCTGTCAGCAAAGACTGCAAACTCCGTCCCTGTCACCTGGACAGTATTCACAGGAGGTTCTGCCTGGGTCACCTCCAGCAGAGGCCCCGGCCGAGCAAGTGCCACAGGGGCCGAGCACTGCACACAGTGGGGGTCAGTGGAACCTGCCGGTAGAACAGCCCCACAAGCGGTACAAGCAGCATAGAAAGCCTGTGCCTTGGCACCTTTGCTTTTTGCGGTCGACATGCTGTTGTGTCCTCTGAGAAATCTAGGAGGGTATATAGCAGAGAATCCCCAGCGACCGTACAGTGCAATGTAAAGCTGCAAGCATAAAATACAATATACACTTCGGCACCAGTGGGGGTCAGCCCTTGAGGGCAGCTTACCGCCCGCTGAAAAGCGGGTGTGTGGGCACCAGAATCCCGTGTCTGGGTCTCCCAGTCTCCTCTCTCCAGCTCAGACTGCACACAGGAATGGCTGCCGGCGTCCTGTGAAGAGGGGCGGACCGTGGGCGTGCCTCAAACAAAGTGCGGGAAACTGGCGTCCCACTGTGCCCAGTGTGAGGGCTGGAGTATGCAAAGCAGACTCCAGCCCTCTGCGCTGACGTTCTGTACAGCGTCCCGCCCTTCCCCTGACTGGCAGGCCTGGGGGCGGGAACGAAACGAAACTAGGCCGCAAAAAGCCGGGGACTCGAGTAATAAGCGCGGCCGTGATATATGCACGGCCAGCGCGGAAGTCCCCGGCGCACCACAAGTCACAGCCGCGCCGCAGCGAAAAAACTGACAACAGCGGCCGCGCGGCAGTTTCAAATACATGTCCCCTCTCAGCAAAGCTGTAGATAGGAATGGCACCAGCGCGCAGCGCTGTTGTCCCCGGCGCACTAACACACCCAGCAATGCTGCGGTGTGCGCGCGATATGTACGGGGACACAGAGTACCTTGACGTAGCAGGGCCTGTCCCTGACGATACTCAGCTCCATTCCAGCAGATTCTCCAGGGGCTGTGGATGGAGCACGGTCTCAGTGCCTGGAGACCGGTAAAATCCCACTTCACCCAGAGCCCTAAGGGGGATGGGGAAGGAAGCAGCATGTGGGCTCCAGCCTCCGTACCCGCAATGGGTACCTCAACCTTAACAAACACCGCCGACAAAAAGTGGGGTGAGGAGGGAGCATGCTGGGGGCCCTAGTATGGGCCCTCTTTTCTTCCATCCGACATAGTCAGCAGCTGCTGCTGACTAAACAGTGGAGCTATGCGTGTATGTGTGCCTCCTTCGCACAAAGCATGAAAACTGAGGAGCCCGTGATCCCACGGGAGGGTGTATAGCCAGAAGGGGAGGGGCCTTACACTTTTAAGTGTAATACTTTGTGTGGCCTCCGGAGGCAGTAGCTATACACCCAATTGTCTGGGTCTCCCAATTAGGAGCGACAAAGAAATAAACATATAATGTTACACTACTGCACAATGGGGCTAGCACCACAGGTGCTGCTTACCACCCGCTTAAAGCGGTTGTGAGGCCACCAGAGTCCCTGCCTGGGTCTCCCAGATTTTGTCCCCCTCTGCAGCGTCCGAGGAGCTGACAGGAATGCGTCCTGAGGAGATGAGGGAGCCGTGGGCGTGACCCAGAAAGAGCGGGAACTGGTGCCTGCACTGTGCACAGTGAGGGGAGTGGAGTATGCAAAGCATGCTCCAGCCCTCAGTGCTGCTCGTTCTGTGCAGCGTCCCGCCCTTCCCCCTGCCTGTCAGGGCTATGGGCGGGAGGAAAGGAAACTAGGCCGCAAAAAGCCGGGAACTCTAGAAATAAACGCGGCCGCCGTAAAAGCGCGGCCGGCGTGGAAGTCCCCGGCGCACTACAAGTCCCAGCCGCGCCACAGTGTTCCAAGGCAGCGGCGGTCAATGCGGCAGTCCCTATACATAAACACACTCAGCAACGCTGAGTGTGTAATGGCACATATTAACCCGGTCAGCGCCGCGGTCCCCGGTGCACTAGCACACCCAGCAAAGCTGGAGTGTTGCTGTGCGCGGTCCCCATGGGGACACAGAGTACCTCCAAGTAGCAGGGCCATGTCCCTGAACGATACCCGGCTCCTATCCAGCAGGCTCCACAGGAGTTGTGGATGAAGCACGGTCTCATGTGCCTGGAGACCGATAGGATCCCACTTCCACCAGAACCCTGAGGGGGATGGGGAAGGAAAACAGCATGTGGGCTCCAGCCTCCGTACCCGCAATGGATACCTCAACCTTACAACACCACCGACAAGAGTGGGGTGAGAAGGGAGCATGCTGGGGGCCCTATATGGGCCCACTTTTCTTCCATCCGACATGGTCAGCAGCTGCTGCTGACCAATCTGTGGAGCTGTGCGTGCGTGTCTGACCTCCTTCGCACAAAGCAAAAAAACTGAGGAGCCCGTGGGAGCACGGGGAGTGTATAGGCAGAAGGGGAGGGGCTTAACACTTTTGAGTGTAATACTTTGTGCGGCCTCCGGAGGCATAGCCTATACACCCAATTGTCTGGGTCTCCCAATAGAGCGACAAAGAAAAGGGTATACAGCCCGGCCGAACAGAAATAAGTATATATATACGTATCTATACCGGCACCCAAGGGGACCAACACCGAGTGACCGGTGCGGCTTACCAACCGCTAAAAAGCGGGGGGTGTGTGCTCCAGATTCCCTGCCTTGGTCTCCCAGAGCTGCAGAGCTGTTCTCTGCGATTCTCCACCGGCAGAATGTCCTAAAAATGGCTGCCGGAGCTCTCAGGGGAGGAGTGAAGCCAGGGGCGGCGTTAGGAAAAGTGCGGGAATCTGGGGTCCCCACAGTGATCAGTGAGGGGGGAGGGAGCATACAGGATGCCCCGGCCCTCACATCCGACGTCAGGTCGGCTGTCCCGCCCCTATCTCTGATAGACAGGCCCGGGGGCGGGAGTTTTGCCACTAGGCCGCGATGAAGCCGGGGACTAAATTTAATAACAAACAGGCGCGGTCGTCCCCGGTCTTCACAATTCAGCAGTCAGTTGCGGCGTCCGGAAACCAGGCGCTCCATACACAGTCCCCATGGGGACACAGAGTACCTCGTGGATGCAGGGCCCTGTCCCTGAGGATAGATAAGCTCCTGTCCAGCAGATTCCCTCAGGGGCTGCGGAGGGAGCACGGTCCCAGAACCTGGATGACCGCTTCGGATCCCACTTCTACCAGAGCCCTCAGGGATGGAGAAGGAAACACGGCATGAGGCTCCAGCCGTCGTACCCGCAATGGGTACCTCAACCTTAACAGCACCGCCGACTTAGTGGGGTGAGAAGGGAGCATGCCGGGGGCCCCGTGGGGGCCCTCTTTTCTTCCAACCGATACAATCAGCAGCTGCTGCTGACTAAAATGGAGATGTGTGAGTGGATGTGTGCCTCCTTCCACACAAAGCATAAAACTGAGGAGCCCGTGATGCACGGGAGGGTGTATAGGCAGAGGGGAGGGGTTACACTTTTGAGTGTAATACTTTGTGTGGCCTCCGGAGGCAGAAGCTATACACCCAATTGTCTGGGTCTCCCAATGGAGCGACAAAGAAATGTTGTGTGATTTCTACTGAATGCGGCAACACCAGACAGATTATTGTATGGGCACACGGCGGGCCAGGGCTCAGAACGGAAGGTGCACCATTAAACCCACAGGTGCCTTACTGAATTTCTATAATATTGTGTGATGGAAATAAAAAAAAATGCACTAAAATGCTGTTGGCTGCAAATTTTTAATTTTCACAGGGGGGTTTATTGATAGAAATTGTGTAATAGTGTCCTCAAATACCATCTAACGCGGCGATATCCCATACGTTGCCAGAAATCACAAATTGGGCACACATAAGAACTAAGAAGGGATGATTGCAAAACTGCCAGATTCGTTTTTTACATCGCGCAGTAAAGTGATATCAGTAGTGTTTTCCAAGTCAGTACAATTACAGAAATACCAGTTTATGTTTCTAGGTTTTGAACTTTTAGACAAAATTTGCTACAAAAATTATTGCTTTTGTTCTGCCATGTTCTGAGCTGTTTTTTTACTTTTCTGGTGATGCAGCAATATGAGGGCTTGTTTATTTGTGAGACTTTTCAATGGCTATTTCTTTTTCATACAACTTCTAGATTTTGTGGCAATTTCCCCCATATTACAATCTATTAAAAAATTAAAAAAAAGAGCATGTGCAATTTACACACTGGCCACTGGGGCTTTTTAAAGGTCCAGTCACACTAAGCAACTTACCAGCGATCCCAACAACGATAGGGATCGCTGGTAAGTTGCTAGGAGGTTGCTGGTGAGATGTCACACTGCGACGCTCCAGCGATCCCACCCGCAACCTGACCTGGCAGGGATCGCTGGAGCGTCGCTACACGAGTTGCTGGTGAGCTCACCAGCAACCAGTGACCAGCCCCCAGCGCCGCGTGGAAGATGCTGCGCTTGGTAACTAAGGTAAATATCGGGTAACCAACCCGATATTTACCTTGGTTACCAGCGCACGGAGCTACACGTGCAGGGAGCAGCGCACACTGAGCGCTGGCTCCCTGCTCTCCTAGTTACAGCACACATCGGGTTAATTACCCGATGTGTGCTGCAGCTAAATGTGCACAGAGCAGGGAGCAGCGCACACCGCTTAGCGCTGGCTCCTTGCTCTCCTAGTTACAGCACACATCGGGTTAATTACCCGATGTGTACTGCAGCTAAATGTGCACAGAGCAGGGAGCAGCGCACAATGCTTAGTGCTGGCTCCCTGCTCTCCTAGCTACAGCACACATCGGGTTAATTAACCCGATGTGTCCTGCAGCTACATGTGCACAGAGCAGGAGCCGGCACTGACAGTGAGAGCGCCGGAGGCTGGTAACAAAGGTAAATATCGGGTAACCAAGGACAGGGCTTCTTGGTTACCCGATGTTTACTGTGGTTACCAGCCTCCGCAGAAGCCGGCTCCTGCTGCCTGCACATTTAGTTGTTGCTGTCTCGCTGTCACACACAGTGATGTGTGCTTCACAGCGGGACAACAACAACTAAAAAATGGCCCAGGACATTCAGCAACAACCAACGACCTCACAGCAGGGGCCAGGTTGTTGCTGGATGTCACACACAGCAACATCACTAGCAACATCGCTGCTACGTCACAAAAGTTGTTTGTTAGCAGCGATGTTGCTTAGTGTGACGGGGCCTTTAGACTCTTGTCCTATCAGGAAGTTTTTACAGGAGTTTTCTTATCAGCAGAGGCAGGATTACAATGACAGGAGACATCTATACACAGCTGATAACACAGGATGCAATCACAGTAAATGACACCGACTCTGCACCCCTTCACAACACCCTTTGCACAGCCGACTATTGGGATTATGCAGATGTGTTGGTTCCTCAAGAAAAAATTAAAAAGTCAGAATCTAAAGAAGCCACAGTGGCTAGTGTGAACATTGCAAGTTTTCTTTTTACAATTTTTAATACAGATTGTGATATAGGGGGAAAAAAAGCCAAATATTAAACAAAAACAAAAATATTGAACACAAAAGCATGATGTAAACAATAGGTCATTTTCGGATGACCACTTCCCTTTAAAGTTCTCCAGTACATACACGGGACTGTCTCATGGAGAATAAATCAGAAAAGGTGAGGCTCACACATATCAAAGTTTTATTATATACATTTTTATCCAAGTTCTTTATTTTTTAAATTAACTGGAGCCAGCAGAACCAATACAGCATCTACTGTAAAAAGGGGTAGATCTACCCACACACTCGCAGGAGTAGTGCACAGTTTAACCCCTGTGCCGTCCACGTGATAGCAAAGGGTTTAAAATGAAGGCAGAATCAGGAGCAACTTTGGGAGTAAGAGAATAAAATCAACACTATTCATTATTTGGTCCATGTTCATTTATCCCGATTAGAAAAGTAGCAGACTCATGCGCACAAGGCCTCTTTTCCCGTAAGCCCAGTCTTCATACAGGAAGGATGGTGATCGTCATACAGCTGGTAGAGAGGATGGCTCAGTTCTTCAGCACTACTTCAAGGGCTTGGAAGATGAATGGTGCTACTTCAGGGGCCCGGCACTTCAAAGATAGCTGTTAACAGATAATTTTGAGACAATGAACTCTATACAGTACTCAGAGTCCATATAATCACAGAAAACATCAACAAGTCAAGCATGACGGAAGATTACAGCTATGAAGGATGCAGAATTGTAAATGTAGGTTGTAACTAAAGGCCCAGTCACACACAACGACTTACCAGCGATCTCGAAAACGATGCGACCTGATAGGGATCGCTGGTAAGTCGCAGGGAAGTCGCTGGTGAGATGTCACACAGTCAGACCTTACCAACGATGCAGGAACGATACAGGTCGCAGTAGCGACCTGTATAACGATCTCAGCAGTTACTGTGACCCTGTCACACAGTGTCTAACACAGCGATGTGTCCTGCCCAGCAGGACATCGCCTTTGATGAAAATGGCCTGGACCATTCTGCAACGACTAAAGATCTCACAGCAGGGGCCTGATCGCTGGTAGATGTCACACATAACAAGATCGCTAACTGGATCGCTACTGCGTCACAGAAACCGTGACTCAGCAGCGATCTCGTTATGTGTGACGGTACCTTAAGGCTTAATACTAGCATTATATCATATATGACATTTCTACAAAGTGAAGGGAGTTGACGATCACAACATATTAATGGCCTTTCCCTAGTATAGGTCATCAGTATTCGATTGGTATCAGAATAGAAGCTGTTCTGGAATACCGGCAGTGGCGTGTAACAGGGGGATCATTGAGGGTGACACTTGTTGGATTCCTACAGATCTTAAAATGATGACCTATCCTGGAAAAAAGGTCATCAATATATGGTGACTGGACAACCCCTTGAAGACTAGATTTACATTGTGTAATTTTGTACAATCATTTTTTTTTCTCTTAATAAGCTCAGACAATCTGTACCAATTGACGACAGTTGGTGGCTGCTTGTTTCTTCCTTCTACATGTAGTGATCATCAGCAGAAAGTGCAGACAAACGACTATTCATCGCCGTACAGATTCATTATTGTCAGCAGCACATCTCTGTGAAGTCAACAATGATTATTGTTATGTCTACATAAAAGATGCCATCAAATGACATAAGCCATTGTTTGGATTGACGACTGACATGGTGCAATGATCAGGCCCCATCATCGGCTTATGTAAATGGGACTTTGCAAATTATGAATTTTTCAACGAACTCCTATAGAGTTAGGAAGATTTTTCGAAGCTGGCTGGTTAGAATTTTGATGGAAAGAAAAATTGCAAATAAAATCCTGCTATTACCTGTGAAGGACAATACATACAGACATCTGTGAAACATGGTCTATGTAAGTGGCTGCGGAGTTTTGGTCAGGAGACCCGCGGTCAATCCATACATCATGGACTTCATGGACTACCCCTTCACCCCCGGGCGCTTTTAAATTTTTGTTTTCTGCCTCCCTTCTAACCGTAACTTTTATTTTTCCGTCAATATAAGCATGTGAGGGCTTGATTTTTTTGCGGGACAAGTTTTACTTTAACCCCTTCAAGACCATGGACAGATATATCCGTCATGGAGCGTGTCCCGTTAAGCCCCACCCCCTGCCGCGGGCAGACGGCGTGGATTGGCACACATATCAGCTGTTTTCAACAGCTGACATGTGTGCCTACATGTTACGAGTGGAATCGCATTCCACCCGTAACATTAACCCCTTACATCTCACTGCCAAAGTCTGGCAGGGAGATGTATATACACGCGGTGAAGATTTTCACTTACCGCCGCTCCCACCGGAAGTCACGTGAGTGATCACATGACTTTCGGTGGTTGCCATCGTAGCACAGGGTCATGTGATGACGCCTGCAGCTATGACGTTTCCGGAGCAGAGGGAAACAGGAAGTGACTGTACCTGCTGTTTACAGCTGTATAGCTGTGATCAGCAGATAGATAAGAGCCATCGGATTGCTGATTGCTATAGCCCCCTAGGGGGATTAGTAAAATAAAGTTAAAAAAAAAGTAAAAAAAAAGAAGTTTTAAAAAAATAAAAAACCTAAAAGTTCAAATCACCCCCCCTTTACCCCCATTGAAAATTAAAGGGTTAAAAAATAAATATACACATATTTGGTATCGCCGTGTTCAGAAATGGCAATTCTATCAAAATATAAAATCAATTAATCTGATTGGTAAACGGCGTAGTGGGAAAAAAATTCCAAACGCCAAAATTACGTTTTTTGGTCGCCACAAGTGTTACGCAAAATATAATAACAGGCGATCAAAACGTAGCATCTGCGCAAAAATGGTACCATTAGAAACGTCAGCTCGAGATGCAAAAAATAAGCCATCACTGAGCCATAGATCCCAAAAAATGAGAACTCTACGGGTTTTGGAAAATGGTGCAAAATGTATGCCACTTTTATTGGACAAGCTTGTGAATTTTTTTTAACCCCTTAGATATAAGTAAACCTATACATGTTTGGTGTCTACAAACTCACACCGACCTCAGGCATCATACCCACACATCAGTTTTATCATATAGTGAACACAGTGAATAAAACATCCGAAAAACTATTGTGCCAACACTTTTTTTTTTACAGTTTTTCTACACTTGGAATTTTTTTTTGCTGTTTTCCAGTACACCATATGGTAAAACTTATGGTTTCATTTAAAAGTACAACTTGTCCCGCAAAAAACATGCCCTCATATGGCAAGATTGATGGAAAAATAAAAAAGTTACGGCTCTCGGAAGAAAGGCTGAAGGGGTTAAAATAAAACTGAGTTTTACCAAATAGTGTACTGGAAAATGGCAAAAATTCAAGTACGGAAAAATTGAAAAAAAGTGCGATTGCACAATTGTTTTGGGGATATTTTATTCACCATGTTCGCTATATGGTAAAACTGACATGTCAGTAAGATGCCTCAGGTCGGTACAAGTTCATAGCTACCAAACATGTATAGATTTACTTTTATCTAAGGGGTTAAAAAAAAATAAAAATCAGACGTTTATTCATAAAAAGTGGCACACTTTTTGAGCCATTTTCCATGATCCGTAGCGGTTTGACTTTTTTGAGATACGGGGCCCAGTGATAACTTATTTTTTGCGTCTCAAGCTGACTTTTTACTGGTATCATTTTTGCGCAGATGCTACATTTTGATCGCTTGTTATTGCATTTTGTGCAAAATTTGCGACAACCCAAAAAAACGTAAATTTGGAGTTTGGAATTTTTTTTTTCTGCTACGCCATTTACGAATCAGGTTAATTGATTTTATATTTTGATAGACCGGGCATTTCTGAACACTGAGATACAAAATGTGTGTATTTTTTTAACCATTTAATCTTGAATGGGGTGGTGATTTGAATTTTTAGGTTTTTTATTTATTTTTTAAAACTTTTAATTTTTTTTTGTATTTTCCTAGTCCCCCTAGGGGACTACAAGGATCAACAGCTCTGATCAGCAGAAATGCAGAGTTCCTGTTACAAAAAATTTTTTTTAGGCATGCACACTGTAATAAATATTTTGAGGTGCCAGTGAACTGAGTAAACTCAAAGTCCAGACAATACAAATCACTGCACTCTCAAGAAGTTGAAATAAAAATAGTGCTTTTATTGTGAGTCTTGCGACCGAACAAATGTTTTGGCCTTTTATTAGGCCTTGTTCACTAGTCACTCCTAGGATTTTTTTGAAGAGAATATATTAAGTGGGGATTAGCACCAAAGTAGTCAGCAATCTCAGCGTGTTTTTTAGATAATAAAGAGTGCTTTACACGCTGCGACATCGCTAGCGATCTCGTTAGCGATGTGACACACCAGATCGCAGATAAGATTTGCAGAGATCACACAAAGGTCATTTTTGTAGCGCCGGTCACATGTGCGATCTCGGCAAATCGTATATGCGATCTGGCGTGTTACATCACTAACGAGATTGCTAGCGATGTCGCAGCATGTAAAGCACCCTTAAATGAATATCTGGTGAGGGATTTGGAAAGTCTTTCCTTAATCCTGTAAGGTCATTATAATGCAGTGGAGACTCGTGTGCTGTCTTCCCCTTGTAATTCGTTAGAGGAGCTGTTTGGTATAACCTCTGTCATGTAGTGCTGGCCTGTCCTGGGTTGCGGCTACCATGGCAACCATCGACTCCCCATGATCGAGTCACAGGGCCTCCAATGGTGGCGAGGAAAGGAGATTTCCCTTCCGTGGCCATGTAAATCATTTTGACAGCATGATCTAAGTTGCTAACAGGTGCGGGAGGATCGCGGATCCACCTGCACCGGTAAGATACATGTCTGCTGTTCAAATCAGCAGACATGTGCAGGAATCGCTGCCGGCTCACCACAGCAGCTGGCGGCGATTACCCCTTTATGATTTAGGACATAGCAGTACATACTCAGTCGTGAAGGGGTTAACAGATGTGAACTTAGCCTTAAGCTGAATTCAGACGTCTCTACATTTCTTTCCATCTTTTGCTATAAAATGTCAGATAAAAAACTGACATCTCAACGAAATGTAGTTTTCATGGGAAACCTTTTTTTACATGAGAACTGATCTGTTACATTCATTAAGTAAAAGAATCAGCCTTTTTTCCTAAGCTAGTGTATAACTGTCTTATCCATGTTTTTTGGCTGCACTTATCAGTAAAAGAAATACATGACGTGTTAGTTGGTATTTAGCAAATGCTTTACAGTGTGATCGGAGCATTGAGCCTCATGATAACCATGCACACTAAAGTCCATCAGTGTTGACTAAGAGAATGTAATTACTGCCCTTATAGGAAAAGAGCTGAGGGTATGAATATTTGATAAAACTCAATATAAATCAGTATTACAGCAGCCAGGAAATATAACGGTGGATTTCACTTAAAAGCAAAGGCTGATTTAAAGAAATAACAATTAATCAGTCACTTTAAATCAATGTCAAAACCAGATAGTAAGGGGATAGGTACTTACTGCACAGCTAGGGCTTCCAGGCTGCATCCGCAGTTCTGCCAGCAACCAAATGCCATTTGTGAGCTTTACAGACTGGTACAACATGTCCTGACCTTCCACCGTACGCCGAGCCACTGTGAAGACATTGCTGGCCTGCAGCTTGTTGCTGACAGCATCTGTGAAGTAACCAGCTCAGCATTAAACTCACACGCTAGGAAACAACTAGATTGTAGCAACCATTAATAAAGTATGAGCTTAAAGCAATGTCATCATTTACAGTGTAGTAATGGCCGAAAGTGTTGGCACCATTGAAATTGTTCCAGAAAATGAAGTATTTCTTCCAGAAAAATATTGCAATTACACGTTTTGTCATATGCACGTTTATTTCCTTTGTGTTTATTGAAACAACAAAAAGGGAAAAAAAAGCAAAATTTGACATAATTTCACATAAATCCTTGAAAATGGCCAAGACAAAATTGTTGACACCTTTCCATAATTGTGAGTAAACAACTTTGAATGAGCATCACATGCTTGAAGCAATCTCACCTGTTGAAAGTAACAGGTGTGGGCAATATGAAAATCACACCTGAAACCAGATAAAAAGAGAGAAGTTGACTCAATCTTTCCATTATGTGTCTGTGTCACACTAGAAATGGAGAACAAAAAGAGAAAAATAGAACTGTCTGAGGACTTGAGAACCAAAATTGTTGAAAGATATCAACAATCTCAAGGTTACAAATCCATCTCCAGAGATCTTGATGTTCCTTTGTTCACGGTACAAAAGCTAATCTCCCTGGACGTGGACGGCAGAGAATAAATAATGAAAGGTTGCAACACAGGATAGTCCGGATGTTGGATAAGCAGCCACAATCAAGTTCCAAAGAAATTCAAACTGTCCAGCAGACTCAGGGGGAATCAGTGTCAGTGCGAACTGTCATTTCATTTGAATGAAATGAAACTCTATGGCAGACAGAGGCATAAAAAAGATAGACTGCAGGTTGCCAAAATGTACATGAGGAAGCCAAAATCCTTCTGGGAAAGTGTCTTGTGGACAGATGAAATCAAGACAGAGCTTTTTGGAAAAGCATATCACTCTAATGTTTACCAAAAACAGAATGAAGTCTACAAAAAAAAATAAAAAATAAAGTACCTACAGTCATGTATGATGGAGGATCAATGATCTTTTTACGTTGTTTTGCTGCCTCTGGCACTGGGTGCCTTTACTGTGTACAAGGCATCATGATTACCAAAGGATTATGGGTCGCAATGTAGTGCCCAATTTAAAAAAAAAGAAGGGAATTTTGTTACTTACCGTAAATTCCTTTTCTTCTAGCTCCAATTGGGAGACCCAGACGATTGGGTGTATAGCTACTGCCTCCGGAGGCCACACAAAGTATTACACTAAAAAGTGTAAGGCCCCTCCCCTTCTGCATATACACCCCCCGTGGGATCACGGGCTCCTCAGTTTTAGTGCAAAAGCAAGAAGGAGGAAAGCCAATAACTGGTTAAACAAATTCAATCCGAAGGAACATCGGAGAACTGAAACCATTCAACATGAACAACATGTGTACCCGAAAAAAACAAAAATCCCGAAGGAAACAGGGCGGGTGCTGGGTCTCCCAATTGGAGCTAGAAGAAAAGGAATTTACGGTAAGTAACAAAATTCCCTTCTTCTTCGGCGCTCCATTGGGAGACCCAGACGATTGGGACGTCCAAAAGCAGTCCCTGGGTGGGTAAATTAATACCTCAAGTTAGGGCCGTAAAACAGCCCTTCCCTACATGGAGGCAACCGCCGCCTGCAGGACTCTTCTACCTAGGCTGGCATCCGCCTAAGCGTAGGTATGCACCTGATAATGCTTGGTGAAAGTGTGCAGACTCGACCAGGTAGCTGCCTGGCACACCTGCTGAGCCGTAGCCTGGTGCCGTAATGCCCAGGACGCACCCACGGCTCTGGTAGAATGGGCCTTCAGCCCTGATGGAACCGGAAGCCCAGCAGAACGGTAGGCTTCAAGAATTGGTTCCTTGATCCATCGAGCCAGGGTGGATTTGGAAGCCTGCGACCCTTTACGCTGACCAGAGTCAAGTACAAAGAGTGCATCCGAGCGGCGCAGGGGCGCCGTGCGGGAAATGTAGATTCTGAGTGCTCTCACCAGATCCAACAAATGCAAATCCATTTCATATCGATGAACTGGATGAGGACAAAAGGAAGGTAAGGAGATATCCTGATTGAGATGAAAGGGGGATACCACCTTAGGGAGAAACTCCGGAATCGGGCGCAGCACTACCTTGTCTTGGTGAAACACCAGGAAGGGAGCTTTGGCTGACCGCGCTGCTAGTTCGGACACTCTCCGAAGAGATGTGACCGCTACCAGAAAGGCCACTTTCTGTGAAAGTCGAGAAAGTGAAACATCCCTCAGAGGCTCGAAGGACGGCTTCTGGAGAGCAATTAGTACCCTGTTCAGATCCCATGGGTCTAACGGCCTCTTGTACGGAGGGACAATGTGACAAACCCCCTGCAGGAACGTGCGTACCTGAGGAAGTCGTGCTAGGCGCTTCTGAAAGAATACAGACAGCGCTGGGACTTGTCCTTTAAGGGAGCCGAGCGACAAACCTTTTTCCAAACCAGATTGCAGGAAGGAAAGAAAAGTAGGCAATGCAAATGGCCAGGGAGACACTCCCTGAGCAGAGCACCAAGATAAGAATATCTTCCACGTCCTGTGGTAGATCTTGGCAGACGTCGGCTTCCTAGCCCGTCTCATGGTGGCAATGACGTCTTGAGATAATCCTGAAGACGCTAGGATCCAGGACTCAATGGCCACACAGTCAGGTTCAGGGCCGTAGAATTCAGACAGAAAAACGGCCCTTGGGACAGTAAGTCTGGCCGGTCTGGTAGTGCCCACGGTTGGCCGACCGTGAGATGCCACAGATCCGGGTACCACGACCTCCTCGGCCAGTCTGGGGCGACGAGGATGGCGCGGCGGCAATCGGAGCTGATCTTGCGTAGCACTCTGGGCAACAGTGCCAGAGGGGGAAACACATAGGGTAGCTGGAACTGCGACCCATCCCGAACTAAGGCGCCTGCCGCCAGAGCTCTTTGATCGTGAGACCGCGCCATGAAAATCGGGACCTTGTTGTTGTGCCGAGACGCCATTAGGTCGACGTCCGGCATCCCCCAGCGGCTACAGATTTCCTGAAACACGTCCGGGTGCAGAGACCATTCCCCTGCGTCCATACCCTGGCGACTGAGGAAGTCTGCTTCCCAGTTTTCTACGCCCGGGATGTGAACTGCGGATATGGTGGATGCTCTGTCTTCCACCCACATCAGAATCCGCCGGACTGCCTGGGAGGCTTGCCGACTGCGTGTTCCGCCTTGGTGGTTGATGTATGCCACCGCTGTGGAGTTGTCCGACTGAATTCGGATCTGTTTGCCTTCCAGCCACTGCTGGAAGGCTTGCAGGGCAAGATACACTGCCCAGATTTCCAGAACATTGATCTGAAGGGTGGACTCTTGCTGAGTCCACGTACCCTGAGCCCTGTGGTGGAGAAAGACTGCTCCCCACCCTGACAGACTCGCGCCTGTCGTGACCACCGCCCAGGATGGGGGTAGGAAGGACTTTCCTTTTGACAATGAGGTGGGAAGAAGCCACCACTGAAGAGAGTCCTTGACCGTCTGAGAAAGGGAGACGTTCCTGTCTAGGGACGTCGACTTCCCATCCCATTGGCGGAGAATGTCCCATTGCAGTGGACGCAGATGAAACTGCGCGAAAGGGACTGCCTCCATTGCTGCTACCATCTTCGCTAAGAAGTGCATGAGGCGTCTTAAGGGGTGTGACTGGCCTTGAAGGAGAGACTGCACCCCCGTCTGTAGTGAACGCTGTTTGTCCAGCGGAAGCTTCACTATCGCTGAGAGAGTATGAAACTCCATGCCAAGATATGTCAGCGATTGGGTCGGGGTCAGAATTAACTTTGAAAAGTTGATGATCCACCCGAAACTCTGGAGAGTCTCCAGCGCAACGTTCAGGCCGTGTTGGCATGCCTCTTGAGAGGGTGCCTTGAGAAGTAGATCGTCCAAGTAAGGGATCACAGAGTGACCCTGAGAGTGCAGGACTGCTACCACTGCTGTCATGACCTTGGTGAAAACCCGTGGGGCTGTCGCCAGACCGAAGGGCAGGGCTACGAACTGAAGATGCTCGTCTTCTATAACGAATCGTAGCAAACGCTGGTGCTCTGGAGCAATCGGCACGTGGAGATAAGCATCCTGATGTCTATTGGTGCTAGGAAATCTCCTTGAGACATTGAGGCAATGACGGAGCGGAGGGATTCCATCCGGAACCGCCTGGTTTTTATGTGTTGAGCAGTTATAGGTCCAGAACGGAACGGAAAGAGCCGTCCTTTTTTGGCACCACAACCAGATTGGAGTAAAAACCGTGACCTTGTTCCTGCAGAGGAACAGGGATTACCACTCCATCTGCCTGCAGAAGAGCATCGGCTCGGTCGGGAGGTGGGGAAGTTCTGAAGAATCGAGCCGGAGGACGAGCACAGAACTCTATCCTGTACACGTGAGACAAAATGTCTCTCACCCACCGGTTTTTGACCTGTGGCAGCTAAATGTCGCCAAAGCGGGAGAGTCTGCCACCGACCGCGGATGCGGAGAGAGAGGGCTGAAAGTCATGAGGAAACCGCCTTGGTAGCGGTTCCTCCGGCTGCCTTCTTTGGGCGTGATTGAGCCCGCCAGGAATCTGAGCCCCTCTGAGCCTTTTGAGTCCTTATGGACGAGGAAAACTGGGACCTGCCCGAGCCTGGAAAGGACCGAAACCTCGACTGTCCTTTCCTCTGTTGGGTTTTGTTTGATCTGGGCTGGTGTAAGGAAGAATCCTTACCCTTGGACTGTTTAATGATTTCATCCAATCGCTCACCAAACAGTCTGACACCAGATAATGGCAAACTGGTTAAACACTTTTTGGAAGCAGAATCTGCCTTCCATTCCCTTAACCACAAGGCTCTGCGTAAAAACCACGGAGTTGGCGGACGCCACTGACGTACGGCTCGTAGAGTCCAGGACAGCATTAATCGCGTAAGTCGCAATGCAAACATATGCGAGGTTAAGGACGCCATCTGCGGCACAGATGTACGTGTGACGGTGTCCACCTGCGCAAGACCAGCTGAAATAGCTTGGAGCGCCCATACGGCTGCGAATGCCGGAGCAAACGACACGCCGATAGCTTCATAGACAGATTTCAACCAGAGGTCCATCTGTCTGTCAATGGCATCTTTAAGTGAAGTCCCATCTTCCACTGCAACTATGGATCTAGCCGCAAGCCTGGAGATTGGGGGATCCACCTTTGGACACTGGGTCCAGCGCTTGACCACGTCAGGGGGAAAGGGATAACGTGTATCCTAGAGACGTATGGAGAAACGCTTGTCTGGATAAGCGTGGTGTTTCTGGACTGCTTCTCTGAAGTCAGAGTGGCCCAAAAAGTACTGAATTTACGCTTGGGATACCTGAAATGGAATTTCTCCTGCTGCGAAGCTGACTCCTCCACTGGAGGGGCTGAGGGAGAAATATCCACCAGTCTATTGATGGACGCTATGAGATCGTTCACCATGGCGTCACTATTAGGAGCATCCAGATTGAAAGCGGTCTCAGGATCAGAATCCTGATCAGCTACCTCTGCCTCATCATACAGAGAATCCTCTCGCTGAGACCCTGACCAGTGTGTGAAGTCGAGGGTCTCTCCCAGCGAGCTCGCTTAGGCTGACTGGGACTGTCGTCCGTGCAGAGCCTTCAGCCTGGGATGTATGGGACCCCCTTGGAGCACGTATTAGTTCCAACTGAGGGAGACCGGGGGGCATTGTTCAACAGTGCCCATTGTCTGAGTCACCGGCCTGGACTGCAAGTTTCTAGAATCTTGGTCATAGTCCCAGACATTTTATCCGCAAAAAACTGCAAACTCTGTCCTCTGGACAGTTTCACAGGTGTCTCTCTCTGGGCCACCACTAGCAGAGACTCTACCCAATGGGGGTTAGTGGAACCTGCCGGTAAAACAGCCTCACATGCGGTACAGACAGCATAGAAAGCCTGTGCCTTGGCACCCTTGCTTTTCTGCGGACGACATGCTGTTGTCTCCTCAGAGCAATCCAGGGGTATATAGCCAAGAAGCGACCGTACAGTGCCAATATAGGTACAAGCATAAAGTACACAAAACACTGTGGCACTAGTGGGGTCAGCACCAAGGTGCTGCTTACCGCCCGCTTAAGCGGGTGTGTGGTCGCCAGAATCCCTTGACCGGGTCTCCCAGAGCCTGTGTCCGTTCTCCAGCTTAGACTGCATGCAGGAATGGCTGCCAGCGTCCTGTGAAGAGGGGCGGGCCGTGGGCGTGCCCCAGACAAAGAGCGGGAAACTGGCGTCCCACTGTGCCCAGTGAGGGGGCTGGAGTATGTAAATAAGACTCCAGCCCTCGGTGCTGACCATTGTACAGCGTCCCGCCCCTTCCCTGACTGGCAGGCCCGGGGGCGGGAAGGAAACGAAACTAGGCCGCAAAAGCCGGGGACTCGATTTATAAGCGCTGCCGTCGTAAAAGCACGGTCAGCGCGGAAGTCCCCGGCGCACCACAAGTCTCATCCGCGCCGCAGCTTCTAGCAGCGGCCGGCGCGGCAGTTTCCCACACATTAACTCACTCAGCTAAGCTGCAGTGAGTATAGCCCCAGCGCGCAGCGCTGTTGTCCCCGGCGCACTAACACACCCAGCATGCTGGTGTGTGTGTGCGTGGTCTGTACGGGGACACAGAGTACCTTAACGTTGCAGGGCCTTGTCCCTGACGATACTCCGCTCCATTCCAGCAGGATCTCCGGGTCTGTGGATGGAGCCCGGCCTCAGAGCCTGGAGGCCGGTAAGATCCCACTTCACCCAGAGCCCTCAGGGGGATGGGGAAGGAAAGCAGCATGTGGGCTCCAGCCTCCGTACCCGCAATGGGTACCTCAACCTTAACAAACACCGCCGACAAAAGTGGGGTGAGAAGGGAGCATGCTGGGGGCCCTTGTATGGGCCCTCTTTTCTTCCATCCGACATAGTCAGCAGCTGCTGCTGACTAAACAGTAGAGCTATGCGTGGATGTCTGACCTCCTTCGCACAAAGCATAAAACTGAGGAGCCCGTGATCCCACGGGGGGTGTATATGCAGAAGGGGAGGGGCCTTACACTTTTTAGTGTAATACTTTGTGTGGCCTCCGGAGGCAGTAGCTATACACCCAATCGTCTGGGTCTCCCAATGGAGCGCCGAAGAAAAACGGATTTTTGTGTACTCACCGTAAAATCGTTTTCTCTTAGCCATCATTGGGGGACACAGGACCATGGGTGTTATGCTGCCTATCCATAGGAGGACACTAAGTAGATGCAAAAGCATCGCTCCTCCTCTGCAGTGTACACCCCCTGGCCGGGCCAGGCAACCTCAGTTTTAGTACACAAGCAGTAGGAGAAAAAAAAAAAAACCAGTAAAAACTTCTCAACAGAGGAACATGAGAAAAGAAGAGTCATAAGCAAATAAGGTACTGAGAGAACCAAGGCCCAACAGGGCAACGGGGTGGGTGCTGTGTCCCCAAATGATGGCTAAGAGAAAACGATTTTACGGTGAGTACACAAACATCCGTTTTTCTCTGACGCCTCATTGGGGGACACAGGACCATGGGACGTCCTAAAGCAGTCCATGGGTGGGAAACATAAAAGAAGACAACACAACCCAAGGACTAGGAACCAGTCCCAGACAGCCTGGAGCGCCTACTGAGAGAGGTGCTCTACTGCCATTTGCAGAATTTTCCTACCCAGATTTGCCTCAGTTGAAACCTGGGTATGGACTCTGTAATGCTTTGAAAACGTATGTAGGCTAGACCAGGTCGCAGCCTTACACACCTGTTCCACTGAAGCCTGATGCTGAATGGCCCACGAAGCGCCAACTGCTCGTGTGGAATGAGCCCGCAGCCCACTAGGAATGGGCTTGAGTTGCAAGCGGTAGACTTCCTGGAACGCAGAGCGAATCCAGCGAGCCAGTGTCGCCTTTGAAGCTGCCTGTCCCTTCTTAGGCCCCTCAGGAATGACGAACAAAGAGTCCGTTTTCCTAAAGGGGGCTGTCCTGGATATGTAATATCTGAGAGCTCTGACGAGGTCTAACGAATGCAGAGACCTTTCCACCCTATGAACCGGATGTGGACAAAAAGGCAGGCAGAACAAATTTCCTCGTTCAAATGAAACGGGGTAAGAACCTTTGGAAGGAAATCCGGAAGGGGGCGCAGAACCACCTTGTCCTGGTGAAAGATCAGAAAAGGCTCGCGGCAAGAGAGTGCTGCTAGCTCCGAAACCCGTCTGATGGACATAATTGCCACCAGGAATGTTACCTTCCAGGACAGAAGAGCAAGGGAGGATTCCTTGAGGGGTTCAAAGGGAGACCTCTGGAGACCGTCCAAAACGAGGTTGAGGTCCCATGGTTCCAGCGGCCGTTTGTACGGGGGAACTAGATGGGAAACGCCCTGGAGGAAGGTCTTGACTTGAGGTTTTTGAACCAGGCGGCATTGGTAGAAGATTGAGAGTGCTGAGAAATGCCCTTTAAGGGAACTGAGAGCCAACCCCGCTTGCAACCCAGACTGTAGAAAGTCGAGAATTCTGGGGATGGCCAGAGGCATAGGCTGGACGATAGTTTCCCTGCACCATGAAAGGAAGATTTTCCACGTACGGTGGTAAATGCGGGATGAAGCAGGCTTTCGGGCGCTGATCATGGTGGCAATAACCGCGGGGGAGAATCCCGCACTTGTTAATACCCAGGTCTCAATGGCCATGCCGTCAGCTTCAGGGCTCTGGAGTTCTGATGGGAAATGGGCCCTTGGGTCAGCAAGTCTGGGATGTCTGGAAGGCGCAACGGTGCGTCTGTGAGCATTTGTACTAATTCGGCGTACCAGGCGTGCCTGGGCCAGTCCGGTGCTATCAGTATCACCGGGACTCCCTCTGCCTTGATCTTCCTGATTATCCGCGGCAGCAGGGGTAGAGGTGGAAATATGTAAGGCAGGTGGAATTGGTGCCAGGAGCAGACTAGAGCATCCGCGCCGATGGGACTGCGGGTCGCGTGACCTGGCTATGAACGCGGATACCTTTGCGTGTTCAACCTTGATGCCATTAGGTCCACGTCTGGTGTGCCCCAGCGAGTGCAGATGTGTAGAAACACATCTGGGTGGAGAGACCATTCTCCGGCGGCCAGGCCTTGGCAACTTAGAAAGTCTGCTGCCCAGTTCTCTACCCCCCGGTATGTGTACCGCTGATATCACTGATCCCGACGATTCGGCCCAGCTGAGGATCTTGTGGGCCTCGAGATAAGCCGCTTTGCTGCGGGTGCCCCCCTGCCGATTGATATAGGCTACAGCTGTTGCATTGTCCGATTGGACTCGAATTTGACGACCCGCTAGCAGAGGGCAGAACGCTCTGAGCGCGAGGAAGATCGCGCAGAGTTCCAGGATGTTGATGGGTAGGAAAGACTCCTGGGACGTCCAACGTCCTTGAGCAGTGTGGTGCCGGTACACTGCTCCCCAGCCTAGGAGGCTGGCGTCCGTGGTCAGGACCAGCCAGTTCACTGGGAGAAAAGATCTCCCCTTCGATAGGTATGACGCCTGAAGTCACCAGCGGAGTGCGTACCTGACTGAAGGCGTCAGGTGAAGATGTCTGTCCAGGGAGAAGGGGTTCTTGTCCCAGGCCGCCAGAAGGGCTAGCTGCAGTGGGCGGAGGTGCAGTTGAGCAAAGGGTACTGCTTCCATAGCTGCCACCATCCTGCCGAGCATTTTCATGCTGAATCGAATGAAGCGAGACGGAGGACGTAGAAGGCAGCGTACCGCTCGTTGAAGAGCGATCGCCTTGTCCTGAGGGAGAAGGATCAAGCCCCGACGGGTGTCCAGGGACATGCCCAGGAAGGTGATGGATCGTGATGGGATCGGGGATGATATGTCCAGATTCACTAGCTACCCTAAGCGGGATAGGGTGTCCACAGTGATCTGTACGCTGGTTGAGCAGTCGCGGAAGGAGGGGGCCTTGATTAGGAGGTCGTCCAAGTAAGGGAGAACGACTACTCCCCTGGCGTGAAGGACGCGCATGACTTTGAAGACCCTTGGTGCGGTCGCAAGGCCGAAGGGTAGAGCTACGAATTGAAAGTGGGAGTCCTGAATTGCGAAGCGGAGGAACTTTTGGTGATCTGGGGCGATGGGTATGTGCAGGTACGCGTCCTTGATGTCTATGGAGGCGAGGAATTCCCCTTCGACCATGGATGCAATAATGGACCTTAGGGACTCCATTCTGAATCTCCGTACGTGCACATGTTTGTTTAGGTGTTTGAGCTCCAGGATGGGTCGAACTGACGCATCCTTTTTGGGGACCACAAAAAGGTTGGAATAAAAAAAGGGAATTTTGTTTACTTACCGTAAATTCCTTTTCTTCTAGCTCCTATTGGGAGACCCAGACAATTAGTTTTAATTGGGTGTATAGCTTCTGCCTCCGGAGGCCACACAAAGTATTACACTTAAAAAAGTGTAACCCCTCCCCTCTGCCTATACACCCTCCCGTGGATCACGGGCTCCTCAGTTTTGGTGCAAAAGCAGGAAGGAGAAAACTTATAAATTGGTCTATGGTAAATTGAATCCGAAGGATTTTCGGAGAACTGAAAACCATGAACCAAAAGAACCATTCAACATGAACAACATGTGTACACAAAAGAACAACCAGCCCGAAGGGTACAGGGGCAGGTGCTGGGTCTCCCAATAGGAGCTAGAAGAAAAGGAATTTACGGTAAGTAAACAAAATTCCCTTTTTCTTGGTCGCTCCATTGGGAGACCCAGACAATTGGGACGTCCAAAAGCAGTCCCTGGGTGGGTAAAAGAATACCTCAATAAAAAGAGCCGCAACGGCCCCCTCTTACAGGTGGGCAACCGCCGCCTGAAGGACTCGCCTACCTAAACTGGCGTCTGCCGAAGCATAGGTATGCACTTGATATTGTTTTGTGAAAGTGTGCAGACTAGACCACGTAGCTGCCTGACACACCTGCTGAGCCGTAGCCCGGTGCCGCAATGCCCAGTATGCACCCACGGCTCTGGTAGAGTGGGCTTTCAGCCCTGAAGGGAGCGGAAGCCCAGAAGAACGGTAGGCTTCGAGAATCGGTTCCTTGATCCACCGAGCCAAGGTTGACTTGGAAGCCTGCGAACCCTTACGCTGGCCAGCGACAAGGACAAAGAGCGCATCTGAACGGCGCAGGGGCGCCGTGCGAGACACGTAGAGCCGGAGTGCTCTCACTAGATCCAAAGAGTGCAAATCTTTTTCACACTGGTGAATTGGATTAGGGCAAAATGAAGGCAAGGAGATATCTTGATTGAGATGAAAAGGAGATACCACCTTTGGGAGAAAATCCGGGACCGGACGCAGAACCACCTTATCCTGGTGAAACACCAGGAATGGGGCTTTGCATGACAGCGCTGCAAGCTCAGACACTCTCCGAAGTGATGTAACTGCCACTAGAAAGGCCACCTTCTGCGAAAGACGTGATAAAGAGACATCCCGCAGCGGCTCGAAAGGTGGTTTCTGAAGAGCCGTTAGCACCCTGTTAAGATCCCAGGGTTCCAGCGGACGCTTGTAAGGTGGGACTATGTGGCAAACTCCCTGCAGGAACGTGCGGACCTGCGGAAGCCTGGCTAGGCGCTTTTGAAAAAATACGGAGAGCGCCGAGACTTGGCCCTTGAGAGAGCCGAGTGACAAACGGCCATGGAGGAAAACCGTTATCAGAGCACCAGGATAAGATGATTTGCCAAGACCTGTGATAGATCTTGGCGGACGTTGGTTTCCTGGCCTGTCTCATGGTGGCAATGACATCCTGAGATAACCCTGAAGACGCTAGGAGCCAGGACTCAATGGCCACACAGTCAGGTTGAGGGCCACAGAATTCAGATGGAAAAACGGGCCTTGTGACAGCAAGTCTGGGCGGTCTTGAAGCGCCCACGGTTGTCCCACCGTGAGATGCCACAGATCCGGGTACCACGACCGCCTCGGCCAGTCTGGAGCGACGAGAATGGCGCGACGGCAGTCGGATCTGATCTTGCGTAACACTCTGGGCAGCATCGCCAGAGGAGGAAACACATAAGGCAGTCGAAACTGCGACCAAACCTGAACTAACGCGTCCGCCGCCAGAGCTCTGTGATCCTGAGACCGAGCCATGAATGCCGGGACTTTGTTGTTGTGCCGTGACGCCATGAGATCGACGTCCGGCGTTCCCCAGCGGCGACAGATCTCTCGAAACACGTCTGGGTGCAGAGACCATTCCCCCGCGTCCATGCCCTGACGACTGAGAAAATCTGCTTCCCAGTTTTCTACGCCCGGGATGTGAACTGCGGAGATGGTGGAGGCTGTGGCTTCCACCCACTGCAGAATCTGCCGGACTTCCTGGAAGGCTTGACGACTGCGAGTGCCGCCTTGGTGGTTGATGTATGCGACGGCAGTGGCGTTGTCCGACTGGATACGGATCTGCCTGCCCTCCAGCCACCGATGAAAGGCCAATAGGGCTAGGTACACTGCCCTTATCTCCAGAATATTGATCTGAAGGGATGACTCTATCGGAGTCCAGGTTCCCTGAGCCCTGTGGTGGAGAAAAACCGCTCCCCACCCTGACAGGTTCGCGTCCGTGGTGACCACAGCCCAGGTTGGGGGTAGGAAGGATTTTCCCTGCGATAGAGAATTGGGAAGGAGCCACCACTGAAGTGACATCTTGGTTGCAAGGGAAAGAGAGACGTTCCTGTCGAGGGAAGTCGACCTCCTGTCCCATTTGCGGAGAATGTCCCACTGGAGTGGCCGCAGATGGAATTGCGCGAAGGGCACTGCCTCCATTGCTGCCACCATCTTCCCCAGGAAGTGCATGAGGCGCCTTAAGGGGTGTGACTGACTCCGAAGAAGTGATTGCACCCCTGCCTGCAGAGAAAGCTGTTTGTCCCGCGGTAGCTTGACTACGCTGACTGTGTATGAAACTCCATCCCGAGGTAAGTCAGTGATTGGGTCGGTGTCAACTTGGATTTCGGGAAGTTGATGATCCACCCGAACTGCTGGAGAGTCGCCAGAGCGACGGTAAGGCTTTGTTGACACGCCACCCGAGAAGGGGCCCTGACTAGGAGATCGTCTAAGTAGGGAATCACCGAGTGGCCCTGAGAGTTTAGGACCGCCACAACGGATGCCATGACTTTGGTGAAAACCCGTGGGGCTGTCGCCAGGCCGAAAGGCAATGCCACGAACTGAAGGTGTTCGTCCCCGATGGCGAAACGCAAGAAGCGTTGATGCTCGGGTGCGATCGGCACGTGGAGATAAGCATCCTTGATGTCGATCGATGCTAGGAAGTCTCCTTGTGACATCGAGGCGATGACCGAGCGGAGAGATTCCATCCGAAACCGTCTGGTTCTCACATGTCTGTTGAGTAGTTTGAGGTCCAGAACGGGACGGAATGATCCGTCCTTTTTTGGCACCACGAACAAGTTGGAGTAAAAGCCGCGACCACGTTCATGAAGGGGAACGGGGATCACAACTCCTTCTGCCTTCAGAGCGTCCACTGCCTGAAAAAGTGCGTCGGCCTGAGCGGGGGGCGGAGAGGTTCTGAAGAAACGAGCCACAGGACGAGAGCTGAACTCTATCCTGTAACCGTGAGACAGAATGTCTCTCACCCATCGGTCTTGAACATGTGGCCACCAGGCGTCGCCAAAGCGGGAGAGCCTGCCACCGACCGAGGATGCGGCTGGGGGATGCCGAGAGTCATGAGGAGGCCGCCTTGGAGGCAGTGCCTCCTGCGGCCTTTTGGGGGCGTGACTTGGACCGCCACGCATAGGAGTTCCTCTGGCCTTTCTCCGGCCTGCTGGACGAAGAGGATTGGGGCTTGGCGGAGGGACGAAAGGACCGAAACCTCGATTGTATTTTCCGTTGCTGAGGTCTCTTAGGTTTGGATTGGGGTAAGGAGGAGTCCTTTCCCTTGGATTCCTTAATAATCTCATCCAATCGTTCGCCAAACAAGCGGTCGCCAGAAAACGGCAAACCGGTTAAGAACCTCTTGGAGGCCGAGTCTGCCTTCCATTCGCGCAGCCACATGGCCCTGCGGACTGCCACAGAGTTAGCGGATGCCACAGCTGTACGGCTAGCAGATTCTAGAACTGCGTTCATGGCGTAGGAAGAAAAAGCTGACGCTTGAGAAGTCAAAGACGCAACCTGCGGAGCAGAATTACGTGTGACAGCATTAATCTCAGCCAGACAAGCTGAGATAGCTTGGAGTGCCCACACGGCTGCAAAGGCCGGGGCAAAAGATGCGCCCGTGGCTTCATAGATGGATTTCACCAGGAGCTCTATCTGCCTGTCAGTGGCATCCTTTAGCGATGAGCCATCTGCAACTGATACCACAGATCTAGCCGCCAATCTAGAGACTGGAGGATCCACCTTGGGACACTGAGCCCATTTGGTGTATCAAGGTTAAGGGCGACGTCAGGGTCAGAGCCCTGAGTTGCGACGTCCGCCTCGTCCTCCAGAGAGTCCTCAAGCTGGGAACCCGAGCAGCGTGAAGAAGTCGGGGAAGATTCCCAGCGAGCCCGCTTAGCCTGTCTAGGACTGTGGTCCGGGCAGGAGTCCTCCTAGGGCCCAACCTGGGAGCGCGCTGCGGCGCGGACAGAGAGGGGCCTGGAGGCGACGATCCAACAGGGGCCGGGGCCTGTGTAAGGACCGGTTTGGACTGCAAAGCTTCTAGCAGCTTGGCAGACCATTTGTCCATAGACTGAGCCATGGATTGTGAAAGTGACTCAGAGTTTCTCAGCAAAAGAGGCGAACTCTGTCCCTGCCGCCTGGACAGGGGGAGCAGGGGGGTCTACATGAGCCGAGGGGCCCACTAGTGACCGAGGCTCCGGCTGAGCAAGCGAAACAGGGGTCGAGCATTGCTCACAGTGAGGGTAGGTGGAACCCGCAGGTAACATAGCCCCACAAGAGGTACAGGCCGCAAAAAAAACCCTGTGCCTTAACAGCTTTGCTCCTTGTGGACGACATGCTGTTGTCTCCTAGGAGAATGATCACTGAGGGTATATGGGCAAAAAAGGGTATACAGCCCGACCGAACAGAAATATATATATAAATACGTATCTATTCCGGCACCCTAGGGGGACCAGCACCGGGTGACCGGTGTGGCTTACCGACCGCTAAAAAGCGGAGTGTGTGTCCTCCAGATTCCCTGCCTTAGGTCCCCCGGAGCTGCAGAGCTCTTCACTGAGAATCCTCCACCGGCAGAATGCCAAAAAATGGCTGCCGGAGCTCTCAGGGGAGGAGTGGAGCCGTGGGCGGCGCCAGGAAAGTGCGGGAATCTGGGGTCCCCACAGTGATCAGTGAGGGGGGAGGAAACATGCAGGATGGTCCGGCCCTCACATCCGACGTCAGGTCGGCAGTCCCGCCCTTACCCCTGACAGGCAGGCCCGGGGGCGGGATTTTTGCGACTAGGCCGCGATGAAGCCGGGGACTAAATTTGAGACCGCGCCCGACAAGCAGGCACGGTCGGCGCGGAAGTCCGCCGGCCTTCTCATTCAGCAGCTGCCGCAGCGTCCGGGAAGAAGGTGCGCTCCCTGCACAATCCCCTATGGGAACACAGAGTACCTTAGAGTTGCAGGGCCCGGTCCCTGAGGTTGAATAGACTCCGGTCCGGCAGATTCCCACAGGGGCTGCGGAGGGAGCACGGTCCTAGTAAATGGATGACTGCTCAGGATCCCACTTCTCCCAGAGCCGCTAAGGGATGGTGAAGGAGACGGCATGAGGCTCCGGCCTTTGTACCCACAATGGGTACCTCAACCTTAACAACACCGCCGACGTAGTGGGGTGAGAAGGGAACATGCCGGGGGCCCCGTGGGGGCCCTCTTTTCTTCCAACCGACATAACTAATATGAGAATGCATGAGTGGATGTGTGCCTCCTTCCACACAAAGCATAAAACTGAGGAGCCCGTGATCCACGGGAGGGTGTATAGGCAGAGGGGAGGGGTTACACTTTTTTAAGTGTAATACTTTGTGTGGCCTCCGGAGGCAGAAGCTATACACCCAATTAAAACTAATTGTCTGGGTCTCCCAATGGAGCGACCAAGAAACCCCCGAACTTCTCGTCGTCTGGGACAGGTATTATCACTCCTGCTGTTTGGAGCGAGTGGATTGCTGAGAAAAAAGCTTCACGTCGTTTTCGAGTCTTTGGGGGGTTTGAGAGAAAGAACCGACTTTGGGGTCGGGTCCGAAATTCTATGTGGTAACCGGAAGACACAAGGTCTCGCACCCATTTGTCGTCTGAGGCGGCAGCCCAGATGTGATGAAAGAGCCGCAGTCGACCTCCTACAATGAGTGTGTCTTCCGGGGCGCCGAAGGAGTCATGAGGGGGGAAAACATCGTGGACGAGTCTCCCTAGTCCTGGACTGTTTCCCTAGGCTGCCATGACGAAGTGGGTTTCGGGGAGAGCTGAGAAAGTCGGTCCCTGCGTAGTCCGCGGCTGGTGGCGGGAACAGCACGGGATGTCGACCAACCAAATGAGTTCCGAAAGGAGCGGAACGAGGACTGTGGACGTCTGGTGAAGGACGTCCTGGACTTCAGCTGGGAGAGGGAGGTACTCTTTCCTCCCGTGGCGTCAGAAATGAGCTTGTCCAGACGTTCGCCAAACAAATCGGTCTGGAAAAGAGGGAAGGCCCATGAGAGACTTCTTGGAGGCAGAGTCCGCTCGCCATTGTCGGAGCCAGAGAGCTCTACGGATGGCTATGGTATTTGAGGCGGCAAACGCTGCGCAGGTAGCAGCGTCCATGGAGGCCTGCATGAGGTACTCCGCCGCAGCAGCAATTTGAGCTGTTACCTCTGTGAAGATATGAGTGAACTGGGATTCCTCAAGCGAAGTGTTAAGGGATTCTGCCCAGACCGAGATCGCCTTTGCGACCCACACAGAGGCAAAGGAGGGCGAGAGGGAGGAAACCGCAGCCTCAAAAGCAGAGTGGGCGAGGTGCTCCACCTGTCTGTCGGGTCCTTGATGGAGGAACCATCGGGTAAAGACAGGAGAGTCTTTGTGGTAAGGCGGGAGACCGGGGGGGGTCGACCGAGGGCGGATCAGCCCAGCCCTTAGGGGCAGGTGAGGCAAAAGGGTACCGGGACTCCATGAGTTTTCGGTTACCGAAGCGCCTGTCAGGCTTCTCCCTTTGCTTTGTGAGGATATCCTGAAACTCTGGGTGATCAGCGAAAACCTTTTGGGGTTTCCTTGCCCTCTTAAAGGAGATCGCATGGTCAGTGGTAGTGGATGGGGGATCCTCCACATGCAGAGTTTAGTTGATTGCTGCTATAAGGGTCTATTGCAGTTTGATCATCTGGGGAGGCTGAAACCAAGGAGTCCTCTTGGTATAAACAGCATTCTCCCTCCTCCAGCTCTTCAGAAGCCGTGGAGCGTGTGGGAGAGCCTGCCCTGTGTGCTCCCGAGGGAGAGCCCGCTGGAGACACCCGGCCATGTGCTCTTTTCCTGATCCCTGCAATCGGTGAAGCATGTGCCCGGATTACCTCAGAAGGACCCTCCATAGGGGTATGCGTTCCGTCCAGGGACCCAGTAGGGTGTGGAGGACGACATTGCATAGCCAGCACCAGGTTCTGTGACAGTTTTTCCATGGATTGGGACAGAAACTGTGCCCATTCCCGTGGGCTGGGAGCCCTAGGCTCTGGGCTGACTGTTGTGGCGGCGGTTATCATCTGCAGGACTTTCTGCAAACAGGAGTGACTTCCCTCCTCCTCCAGCCAGCAAGCTAGAGAAAAGTTAACACTGTGTGCAGGATCCTTGGGGCTCTCCTCCTTGCACTCAGCAAGGGACTTTATCATAATAAATACTGTAAATGTCCTAGGAGCCTTCCCTGCAGCGTCTTTTCTCCCTTTGTCTGGGAAACCAGTCAGGGGGGATCTCACCTTAAAACACTGCTTCAGTCCAGGCAGTCAAAATAGCAGAGTCAGCTTGCGGTGTCCGGTCACACAGGTGCCATATTCAACTCAGAGCCTGCTCAGAGGGGCTGAGGAATTGGTGCCATATTCAACTCAGAGCATGCAAAGAGGGGCTGAGGAATTGGGCTATAGGGGCACAGGCCTCTACCCTGGGCTTTGGAAAAGCGGGGTCTGTGGAACCCGTCGTCCAGCCCAGGATCCAGGGTGAAGTTTTAATTGCAGTTTAAACTGCAGTGTGTGCAAATAGCCTTTAAATTTCTGCTGGCAGAAGGTGTCCCTAAATGTATGAATTTTAGCAAGAAGAGAATGGCACTTCCTATATATGCGTCTAGGAGATATTGGGGTGCACTTCAGGTTCCAAAGCCAAACAGTGAGAAGTATACAAGGCACTCCCAAGATGATTTGAAGAAATATTTATTCATGTGCGTAACAAAAACGTTTTCGGTCCTATGTGGACCTTCCTCAGTAGCACATATGTGAGGGAAAACGCTGTATGGGGGCATGGCAGCCCCCATACAGCGGTGGATTCCGCGTCTGACAGCCCACACAGCGTTTTCCCTTAAATGTATGAGACACCTGAAGCAGTTTGTAAAAGAAGAGTGGTCTGAAATTCCAGTAGAGAGGTGAAAGAAGCCTGTTGATGGTTATAGGAAGTGATTGATTGCAGTTATTTATTCCAAAGGGTATGCAACCAAATATTAAGTTAAGGGTGTAGGGGTAAGAAAAAAAGGAACATTTATTCATGCTTGGAAGTTACATGCTGTGGCAAACAGGGAGGGGGTAAGACAGGACAGCGCGTTAGACGACGGCCGTTTTGGGTTAGACCCGTCGAAGCACTACTATAGAGTGCGAAACAGCCGTCGTCTAATGTGCTGTCCTGTCTTACCCCCTCCCCGCTTGCCACAGCATGTAAGACAGGATAGCACGTTAGACGACGGCCGTTTCGCACTCCATAGTAGTGCTTCGACGGGTCTAACCCGAAACGGCCGTCTAACGTGCTGTCCTGTCTTACCCCCTCCCCGCTTGCCACAGCATGTAACTTCCAAGCATGAATAAATGTTCCTATCACTGCACAGCAATAATCGGTGATTGCTTGTTCTTATTTCTTACCTCTACACATATTGGAGTTTTGTTTGTCTTTTGAATGAGCACCACGTAGCTGTTGCCAGTGTTAACAGCCAAAGTCCTTCTGCCCTGCCATCACAGGATAAAGCGGTAAAACGCTTAATGTGAACTCTGGTTATCTACCTGACGGATATCCAGATTCAGAGTAGTGCCCTGTTTATTTTTTCCTTCTCTGTTCTCCCTATTAAGTTAAGGGTGCCAACAATTTTGTCCTGCCCATGTTTGGAGTTTTGTGGGAAATGTCCGATTGGCTTTTTCTTTTACTTTATTTTTTGTGTTGTTCCAATACACACTAAGGCAATAAATATGTGTAATTACAAAATTACAACAATTTTCTAAGAGAAATACTTATTTTTCTGGAACAATTTCAAGGCTGCCAATACTTTCGGCCATGACCGTATGTAAAAAGTGATAATAGTTCTAAAAAAAAAAGCCCTACTCCCATTAATAGTCACAATTAAAATATGTTACACTCTAGAACACACTGGACAATAGAGCGCACTGAGATTTAGAAGCACAATTAGTGGAAAAGGCTATTTTCACTGCACATTACAATCAATTATGTGGCAACACGGTAATATATGACAGCCAGAATGCCTCATCACTGTGCCAGCCATATTTCCCCTAGGAGGGTGCTGTAGCTGTCAATATGGAGCACTACGGCACCCTCTTAGAGACAGTCTCCCTTCAGATGGCAGCAGGGCACAGAGGCAGGAGTGACCAGGAAGGAGCTTTTCTCCATAGCTTGGCTCATAAGCAGCCACGTGATCCGGACTACTACACACCAGCAGCCTGCTGCCTAGCCATAGTAGTGCTATTAAGTATAGAACAATGCAATCTACCATCCAGTATCTGTATACTAGTCTGTGCGGTCGAATAGACGTTATTTTGCAGGTTTCCTTGGAACGCTTACCCGCACTTGGAGGACAGTCTCTGATCTGGAACTGGGCCTCATTCTCATTGGGGATGTCCTTCCAGGTAGCCAAAAACATCTGTCGCTCTGTTCAGAAAGAGAAAAAAAAAAAGTGAATGGAAGCTGTTTTTCTTGTCTTCTTCATAATATATAAGGAAGTCCTAAATTGATTTGGTAATTTGAGACATTTTTTATTTTTACTTAATTGCGGGTCTTTGGGGCTAAAAATAATTAGAGTTCAATAAAAAAAAAAAGTGTTTTGATTCTTGGTACATTTAAAGGGAAGGTGTCGGCAAAAAGAAGGGAATTTTGTTTACTTACCGTAAATTCCTTTTCTTCTAGCTCCTATTGGGAGACCCAGACAATTGGGTGTATAGCTTCTGCCTCCGGAGGCCACACAAAGTATTACACTGAAAAGTGTAACCCCTCCCCTCTGCCTATACACCCTCCCGTGGATCACGGGCTCCTCAGTTTTGGTGCAAAAGCAGGAAGGAGGAAACTTATAAATTGGTCTGGGGTAAATTCAATCCGAAGGATGTTCGGAAAACTGAAACCATAACCAAAAGAACAATTCAACATGAACAACATGTGTACACAAAAGAACAACCAGCCCGAAGGGAACAGGGGCGAGTGCTGGGTCTCCCAATAGGAGCTAGAAGAAAAGGAATTTACGGTAAGTAAACAAAATTCCCTTCTTCTTTGTCGCTCCATTGGGAGACCCAGACAATTAGGACGTCCAAAAGCAGTCCCTGGGTGGGTAAAAGAATACCTCAATAAAAGAGAGCCGAAAACGACCCCTTCCTACAGGTGGGCAACCGCCGCCTGAAGGACTTGCCTACCTAGACTGGCATCTGCCGAAGCATAGGTATGCACTTGATAGTGTTTTGTGAAGGTGTGCAGACTAGACCAGGTAGCTGCCTGACACACCTGCTGAGCCGTAGCCCGGTGCCGCAATGCCCAGGACGCACCCACGGCTCTGGTAGAATGGGCTTTCAGCCCCGAAGGAAGAGGAAGCCCCGAAGAACGGTAGGCTTCAAGAATCGGTTCCTTGATCCACCGAGCCAAAGTTGACTTGGAAGCCTGCGAACCCTTACGCTGGCCAGCGACAAGGACAAAGAGCGCATCTGAACGGCGCAGGGGCGCCGTGCGAGACACGTAGAGTCGGAGTGCTCTCACTAGATCTAATGAATGCAAATCCTTTTCACACTGGTGAACTGGATGAGGGCAAAAAGACGGTAAGGAGATATCCTGATTGAGATGAAAAGGAGATACCACCTTAGGGAGAAACTCCGGGACAGGACGCAGAACCACCTTATCCTGGTGAAAAACCAGGAAAGGGGATTTGCATGACAGTGCTGCAAGCTCCGACACTCTTCGGAGTGAGGTAATTGCCACAAGAAATGCCACCTTCTGCGAAAGACGTGATAAAGAGACATCCCACAGCGGCTCGAAAGGTGGCTTTTGAAGAGCCATTAACACCCTGTTAAGGTCCCAGCGGACGCTTGTAGGGTGGAACTATGTGGCAAACTCCCTGCAGGAACGTGAGGACCTGCGGAAGCCTTGCCAGGCGCTTTTGAAAAAATACTGAGAGCGCCGATACTTGTCCCTTGAGAGAGCCGAGTGACAAACCCTTTGTCCATTCCGGATTGAAGGAATGAAAGAAAAGTGGGTAAGGCAAACGGCCAGGGAGTAAAACCCTTATCAGAGCACCAGGACAAGAAGATCCGCCACGACCTGTAATAGATCTTGGCGGACGTTGGTTTCCTGGCCTGTCTCATAGTGGCAATGACATCCTGAGATAAACCCGACGACGCTAGGAGCCAGGACTCAATGGCCACACAGTCAGGTTGAGGGCCGCAGAATTCAGATGGAAAAACGGCCCTTGTGACAGCAGGTCTGTGCGGTCTGGAAGCGCCCACGGCTGACCCACCGTGAGATGCCACAGATCCGGGTACCACGACCGCCTCGGCCAATCTGGAGCGACGAGAATGGCGCGACGACAGTCGGATCTGATCTTGAGTAACACTCTGGGCAACATCGCCAGAGGAGGAAACACATAAGGGAGTCGAAACTGCGACCAATCCTGAACTAACGCGTCCGCCGCCAGAGCTCTGTGATCTTGAGACCGTGCCATGAAGGCCGGGACCTTGTTGTTGTGCCGTGACGCCATGAGATCGACGTCCGGCGTTCCCCAGCGGCGACAGATCTCTCGAAACACGTCTGGGTGAAGAGACCATTCCCCCGCATCCATGCCCTGACGACTGAGAAAATCTGCTTCCCAGTTTTCTACGCCCGGGATGTGAACTGCGGAGATGGTGGAGGCTGTGGCTTCCGCCCACAGCAGAATCCGCCGGACTTCCTGGAAGGCTTGACGGCTGCGCGTGCCTCCCTGGTGGTTGATGTACACGACCGCCGTGGCGTTGTCCGACTGTATGCGGATCTGCCTGCCCTCCAGCCACCGATGGAACGCCTTTAGGGCTAGATACACTGCCCTTATCTCCAGAACACTGATCTGAAGAGAAGACTCTATCGGAGTCCAGGTTCCCTGAGACCTGTGGTGGAGAAAAACCGCTCCCCACCCTGACAGGCTCGCGTCCGTCGTGACCACAGCCCAGGTTGGGGGCAGGAAGGATTTTCCCTGCGATAGAGAAGTGGGAAGAAGCCACCACTGAAGAGAGGTTTTGGCTGCAAGGGAAAGAGAGACGTTCCTGTCGAGGGACGTCGACCTCCTGTCCCATTTGCGGAGAATGTCCCATTGGAGTGGGCGCAGATGGAACTGCGCGAAGGGCACTGCCTCCATTGCTGCCACCATCTTCCCCAGGAAGTGCATGAGGCGCCTCAAGGGGTGTGACTGACCCCGAAGAAGAGATTGCACCCCTGTCTGCAGCGAAAGCTGTTTGTCCAGCGGTAGCTTGACTACCGCTGAGTGAGTATGAAACTCCATCCCGAGGTAAGTCAGTGATTGGGTCGGTGTCAACTTGGACTTTGGGAAGTTGATGAGCCACCCGAACTGCTGGAGAGTCGCCAGAGCGACGGTCAGGCTGTGTTGACACGCCACCCGGGAGGGTGCCCTGACTAGGAGATCGTCTAAGTAAGGGATCACCGAGTGGCCCTGAGAGTGCAGGACCGCCACAACGGATGCCATGACCTTGGTGAAGACCCGTGGGGCTGTCGCCAGGCCGAAAGGCAGTGCCACGAACTGAAGGTGTTCGTCCCCGATGGCGAAACGCAGGAAGCGTTGATGTTCTGGTGCGATCGGCACATGGAGATAAGCATCCTTGATGTCGATTGATGCTAGGAAGTCTCCTTGTGACATCGAAGCGATGACCGAGCAGAGAGATTCCATCCGAAACCTTCTGGTGCTCACATGCCTGTTGAGCAGTTTGAGGTCCAGAACGGGACGGAATGATCCGTCCTTCTTTGGCACCACGAACAAGTTGGAGTAGAAGCCGTGACCATGTTCCTGAGGGGGAACGGGAATCACCACTCCTTCTGTCTTCAGAACGCCCACAGCCTGAAAAAGTGCATCGGCCCGCTCGGGGGGCGGAGAGGTTCTGAAGAAACGAGTCGGAGGACGAGAGCTGAACTCTATCCTGTAACCGTGAGACAGAATGTCTCTCACCCATCGGTCTTGGACATGTGGCCACCAGGCGTCGCAAAAGCGGGAGAGCCTGCCACCGACCGAGGATGCGGTTCGGGGAGGCCGAAAGTCATGAGGAGGCCGCCTTGGAGGCAGTGCCTCCGGCGGTTTTTTGGGGGCGTGACTTAGACCGCCACGCATAGGAGTTCCTCTGGCCTTTCTCTGGCCTGTTGGACGAGGAGGATTGGGACTTGGCTGAGGGCCGAAAGGACCGAAACCTCGGTTGTATTTTCCGTTGCTGAGGTCTCTTCGGTTTGGACTGGGGTAAGGACGAGTCCTTTCCCTTGGATTCCTTAATAATTTCATCCAATCGTTCGCCAAACAATCAGTCGCCAGAAAACGGCAAACCGGTTAAGAACTTCTTGGAAGCAGAGTCTGCCTTCCATTCGCGTAGCCACATGGCCCTGCGGACTGCCACCGAATTAGCGGATGCTACCGCTGTACGGCTAGCAGAGTCCAGGACGGCGCTCATGGCGTAGGACGAAAAAGCCGACGCCTGAGAAGTCAAAGACGCAACTTGCGGAGCAGAGGTACGTGTGACCGCATTAATCTCAGACAGACAAGCTGAGATAGCTTGGAGTGCCCACACGGCTGCAAAGGCCGGGGCAAAAGACGCGCCTGTGGCTTCATAGATGGATTTCACCAGGAGCTCTATCTGCCTGTCAGTGGCATCCTTGAGCGATGAGCCATCTGCAACTGATACCACAGATCTAGCCGCCAATCTAGAGACTGGAGGATCCACCTTGGGACATTGAGCCCAACCCTTAACTACGTCAGAGGGGAAGGGGTAACGCGTGTCATTAAGGCGCTTAGTAAAGCGCTTGTCCGGAAATGCTCTGTGCTTCTGGACAGCATCTCTGAAGTTAGAGTGATCGAAAAACGCACTCCGTGTACGTTTGGGAAACCTAAACTGGTGTTTCTCCTGCTGCGAAGCCGACTCCTCTATAGGTGGAGTTGGGGGAGAAAGATCTAGCACCTGGTTGATGGACGATATAAGATCATTTACTAAGGCGTCCCCCTCAGGTGTATCAAGATTGAGGGCAACGTCACGGTCAGAGCCCTGAGCTGCGACGTCCGCCTCGTCCTCCAGAGAGTCCTCAAGCTGAGACCCCGAGCAGCGTGAGGAAGTCGGGGAAGATTCCCAGCGAGCCCGCTTAGCCGGTCTGGGACTGTGGTCCGTGCAGAAGTCCTCCACGTGAGACCTAGGGGCCACCCCGGGAGCACGCTGCGGCGCAGACCGAGAGGGGCCTGGAGGCGATGATCCAACAGTGCCCGGGGCCTGTGTAAGGACCGGTCTGGACTGCAAGGCTTCTAGTAGCTTGGCTGACCATTTGTCTATAGACTGAGCCATGGATTGTGAAAGCGACTCAGAGTTTCTCAGCAAAAACTGCAAACTCTGTCCCTGCCGCCTGGACAGGGGGGGCAGGGGGGTCTGCCTGAGCCGAGGGGCCCACTAGTGACCGAGGCTCCGACTGAGCAAGCAAAACAGGGGTTGAGCATTGCTCACAGTGAGGGTAGGTGGAACCCGCAGGTAACATAGCCCCACAAGAGGTACAGGTTGCAAAAAAACCCTTTGCCTTAGCGCCTTTGCTCCTTGTGGACGACATGCTGTTGTCTCCTAGGAGAGTGATCACTGAGGGTATATAGCCAAAAGTAAACAACCCGGGCGAACAGAGAAAATATATACGAATATATATATATATATATATACACACTCCGGCACCCTAGGGGGACCAGCACCGGGTGACCGGTGTTGCTTACCGACCGCCCAAGCGGAGTGTGTGTCCACCAGATTCCCTGCCTTAGGTCTCCCAGAGCTGCAGAGCTCGTTCCTGAAAATCCTCCACCGGCAGAATGTGTGTAAAAATGGCTGCCGGAGCTCTCAGGGGAGGAGGGAGCCGTGGGCGGCGAATAGTAAAGTGCGGGAATCTGGGGCCCACAGTGATCAGTGAGGGGGGGGAGGAAACCTAAAGTCTGCTCCAGCCCTCACTGCCGACGTCAGGTCGACCGTCCCGCCCTTACCCCTGACTGGCAGGCCCGGGGGCGGGAGTTATGGTACTAGGCCGCAATGAAGCCGGGGACTAAAGTTAATACCGCGGCCGACAAACGGGCTCGGTCGGCGCGGAAGTCCCGGTCTTCACAAACCAGCAGCTGCTGCAGCGTCTGTGAAACAAGCGCTCCATGCACAGTCCCCATGGGGACACAGAGTACCTTTAGATGCAGGGCCCTGTCCCTGAGGATACATAGACTCCTGTCCGGCAGATTCCCACAGGGGCTGCGGAGGGAGCCCGGTCCCAGTAAATGGATGACCGGTCAGGATCCCACTTCTTCCAGAGCCTCTAAGGGATGGTGAAGGAAAACGGCATGTGGCTCCAGCCTCTGTACCCGCAATGGGTACCTCAACCTTAACAGCACCGCCGACGTAGTGGGGTGAGAAGGGAGCATGCCGGGGGCCCTGTGGGGGCCCTCTTTTCTTCCAACCGATAAAATCAGCAGCTGCTGCTGACTAAAATGGGAAAGCATGAGTGGATGTGTGCCTCCTTCCACACAAAGCATAAAACTGAGGAGCCCGTGATCCACGGGAGGGTGTATAGGCAGAGGGGAGGGGTTACACTTTTCAGTGTAATACTTTGTGTGGCCTCCGGAGGCAGAAGCTATACACCCAATTGTCTGGGTCTCCCAATGGAGCGACAAAGAAACAAAAAAATGTCAGTATCTGAAAAGAAGGGAATTTTGTTTACTTACCGTAAATTCCTTTTCTTCTAGCTCCTATTGGGAGACCCAGACAATTGGGTGTATACCTTCTGCCTCCGGAGGCCACACAAAGTATTACACTCAAAAGTGTAACCCCTCCCCTCTGCCTATACACCCTCCCGTGCATCACGGGCTCCTCAGTTTTGGTGCAAAAGCAGGAAGGAGGAACTTATAAATTGGTTTAAGGTAAATTCAATCCGAAGGATGTTCGGAGAACTGAAAACCATGAAACAATTGAACATGAACAACATGTGTACACAAAAGAACAACTAGCCCGAAGGGAACAGGGGCGGGTGCTGGGTCTCCCAATAGGAGCTAGAAGAAAAGGAATTTACGGTAAGTAAACAAAATTCCCTTCTTCTTTGTCGCTCCATTGGGAGACCCAGACAATTGGGACGTCCAAAAGCAGTCCCTGGGTGGGTAAAAGAATACCTTGATAACAAGAGCCAACACGACTCCCTCTTACAGGTGGGCCACCGCCGCCTGAAGGACTTGCCTACCTAGACTGGCATCTGCCGAAGCATAGGCATGCACTTGATAGTGCTTTGTGAAAGTGTGCACACTAGACCACGTAGCTGCCTGACACACTTGTACAGCCGTTGCCTGGTGCCTCAATGCCCAGGACGCCCCCACGGCTCTGGTAGAATGGGCTTTCAGCCACGAAGGAATCGGAAGCCCCGAAGAACGGTAAGCTTCAAGAATCGGTTCCTTGATCCACCGAGCCAAGGTTGACCTGGAAGCTTGCGAACCCTTACGCTGACCAGCCACAAGGACAAAGAGCGCATCTGAACGGCGCAGGGGCGCCGTGCGAGACACGTAGAAACGGAGTGCTCTCACTAGATCTAATGAGTGCAAATCCTTTTCAAAGCGGTGAATTGGATTAGGGCAAAATGAAGGTAAGGTGATATCCTGATTGAGATGAAAAGGAGATACCACCTTAGGGAGAAATTCCGGAACAGGACGGAGAACCACCTTATCCTGGTGAAAAACCAGGAAGGGGGCTTTGCATGACAGTGCTGCAAGCTCCGACACTCTACGGAGTGAAGTAACTGCTACTAGAAATGCCACTTTCTGCGAAAGACGTGATAAGGAGACATCCCGCAGCGGCTCAAAAGGCGGTTTCTGAAGAGCCATTAGCACCCTGTTAAGGTCCCAGGGTTCAAGCGGGCGCTTGTAAGGTGGGACTATGTGGCAAACTCCCTGCAGGAACGTGCGGACCTGAGGAAGCTTGGCCAGGCGCTTTTGAAAGAATATTGAGAGTGCCGATACTTGCCCTTTGAGAGAACTAAGTGACAACCCCTTATCCATTCCGGATTGAAGGAAGGAAAGAAAAGTGGGTAAGGCAAAAGGCCAGGGAGTAAAACCTTTATCAGAACACCAGGACAAGAAAATCCGCCAAGACCTGTAATAGATCTTGGCGGACGTCGGTTTCCTGGCCTGTCTCGTAGTGGCAATGACATCCTGAGACAACCCTGAAGACGCTAGGAGCCAGGACTCAATGGCCACACAGTCAGGTTGAGGGCCGCAGAATTCAGATGGAAAAACGGCCCTTGCGACAGCAAGTCTGGGCGGTCTGGCAGCGCCCACGGCTGACCCACCGTGAGATGCCACAGATCCGGGTACCATGACCGCCTCGGCCAGTCTGGAGCGACGAGAATGGCGCGACGGCAGTCGGACCTGATCTTGCGTAGTACTCTGGGCAGCATTGCCAGAGGAGGAAATACATAAGGCAGTCGAAACTGCGACCAATCCTGAACTAATGCGTCCGCCGCCAGAGCTCTGTGATCCTGAGATTGTGCCATGAAGGCCGGGACCTTGTTGTTGTGCCGTGACGCCATGAGATCGACGTCCGGCGTTCCCCAGCGGCGAAAGATCTCTCGAAACACTTCTGGGTGCAGGGACCATTCCCCCGCATCCATGCCCTGACGACTGAGAAAATCTGCTTCCCAGTTTTCTACGCCCGGTATGTGAACTGCGGAGATGGTGGATGCTGTGGTTTCCACCCACTGCAGAATTCGCCGGACTTCTTGGAAGGCTTGACGACTCCGCGTGCCGCCTTGGTGGTTGATGTATGCGACGGCAGTGGCGTTGTCCGACTGGATACGGATCTGCCTGCCCTCCAGCAACTGCTGGAAAGCCAATAGGGCCAGATACACTGCCCTTATCTCCAGGACATTGATCTGAAGGGAAGACTATCGGAGTCCAGGTTCCCTGAGCCCTGTGATGGAGGAACACCGCTCCCCACCCTGACAGGCTCGCGTCCGTGGTGACCACAGCCCAGGTTGGGGGCAGGAAGGATTTTCCCTGTGATAGAGAAGTGGGAAGAAGCCACCACTGAAGAGACGTCTTTGTTGCAAGGGAAGAAGGGAATTTTGTTTACTTACCGTAAATTCCTTTTCTTCTAGCTCTAATTGGGAGACCCAGACAATTGGGTGTATAGCTACTGCCTCCGGAGGCCACACAAAGTATTACACTGAAAAGTGTAAGGCCCCTCCCCTACTGCCTATACACCCCCCGTGGGATCACGGGCTCCTCAGTTTTAGTGCAAAAGCAAGAAGGAGGAAAGCCAATAAACTGGTTTAAGCAAATTCAATCCGAAGGAATATCAAAGAACAGAAACCATTCAACATGAACAACATGTGTATACAAAAAAACAGGGGCGGGTGCTGGGTCTCCCAATTAGAGCTAGAAGAAAAGGAATTTACGGTAAGTAAACAAAATTCCCTTCTTCTTTGTCGCTCTATTGGGAGACCCAGACAATTGGGATGTCCAAAAGCAATCCCTGGGTGGGTAAATTAATACCTCGTGATAGGGCCATAAAAACGGCCCTTTCCTACAGGTGAGCAATCGCCGCCTGAAGGACTTGTCTACCTAGGCTGGCGTCCGCCGAAGCATAGGTATGCACCTGATAATGCTTGGTAAAAGTGTGCAGACTCGACCAGGTAGCCGCCTGGCACACTTGCTGAGCCGTAGCCTGGTGTCGTAATGCCCAGGACGCACCCACGGCTCTGGTAGAATGGGCCTTCAGCCCTGATGGAACCGGAAGCCCCGCAGAACGGTAGCCTTCAAGAATTGGTTCCTTGATCCACCGAGCCAGGGTGGATTTGGAAGCCTGCAACCCTTTACGCTGGCCGGCGACAAGGACAAAGAGTGCATCCGAGCGGCGCAGAGGTGCCGTGCGGGAAATGTAGATTCTGAGTGCTCTCACCAGATCCAACAAATGCAAATCCTTTTCACATTGATGAACTGGACGAGGACACAAAGAAGGTAAGGAGATATCCTGATTGAGATGAAAGGGGGATACCACCTTAGGGAGAAACTCCGGAATCGGGCGCAGAACCACCTTGTCCTGGTGAAACACCAGGAAGGGAGATTTGCATGACAGCGCTGCTAGCTCGGACACTCTCCGAAGAGACGTGACCGCTACTAGAAAGGCGACTTTCTGTGAAAGTCGAGACAGGGAAACATCCCTCAAAGGCTCGAAAGGCGGCTTCTGGAGAGCAATTAGAACCCTGTTCAGATCCCAGGGCTCTAACGGCCGCTTGTAAGGAGGGACGATATGACAAACCCCTTGCAGGAACGTGCGTACCTGAGGAAGTCGTGCTAGGCGCTTCTGAAAAAATACAGATAGCGCAGAGACTTGTCCCTTAAGGGAGCCGAGCGACAGACCTTTTTCCAATCCGGATTGCAGGAAGGAAAGAAAGGTAGGCAAGGCAAATGGCCAGGGAGAAACCTCCTGAGCAGAGCACCAAGTTAAGAATATCTTCCACGTCCTGTGGTAGATCTTGGCAGAGGATAGTTTCCTAGCCTGTCTCATTGTGGCAATGACCTCTTGAGATAGTCCTGAAGACGCTAGGATCCAGGACTCAATGGCCACACAGGCTCAGGGCCGCAGAATTCTGATGGAAAAACGGCCCTTGAGACAGCAAGTCTGGCCGGTCTGGTATTGCCCACGGTTGTCCTACCGTGAGATGCGACAGATCCGGGTACCACGACCTCCTTGGCCAGTCTGGAGCGACGAGGATGGCGCGGCGGCAGTCGGACCTGATCTTGCGTAGCACTCTGGGCAACAGCGCCAGAGGTGGGAACACATAAGGCAGCCGGAACTGCGACCAATCTTGAACTAAGGCGTCCGCCGCCAGAGCTCTGAGATCGTGAGACCGCGCCATGAAGGCCGGGACCTTGTTGTTGTGCCGGGACGCCATTAGGTCGACGTCCGGCCTCCCCCAGCGGCGACAAATTTGCTGAAACACGTCCGGGTGAAGAGACCATTCCCCTGCGTCCATACCCTGGCGACTGAGGAAGTCTGCTTCCCAGTTTTCTACGCCCGGGATGTGAACTGCGGATATGGTGGATGCAGTGTCTTCCACCCACGTCAGAATCCGCCGGACTTCCTGGAAGGCTTGCCGACTGCGTGTCCCTCCTTGGTGGTTGATGTATGCCACCGCTGTGGAGTTGTCCGACTGAATTCGGATCTGCTTCCCTTCTAGCCACTGCTGGAAGGCTTGTAGGGCAAGATACACTGCTCTGATTTCCAGAACATTGATCTGAAGGGTGGACTCTTGCTGAGTCCACGTACCTTGAGCCCTGTGGTGGAGAAAAACTGCTCCCCACCCTGATAGACTCGCGTCCGTTGTGACCACCGCCCAGGATGGGGGTAGGAAAGACTTTCCTATTGACAATGAGGTGGGAAGAAGCCACCACTGAAGAGAATCCTTGGCCGCCTGAGAAAGGGAGACGTTCCTGTCCAGGGACTTCGACTTCCCGTCCCATTGGCGGAGAATGTCCCATTGTAATGGACGCAGATGAAACTGCGCGAAAGGGACTGCCTCCATTGCTGCTACCATCTTCCCCAGGAAGTGCATGAGGCGTCTCAAGGGATGCGACTGGCCCTGAAGGAGAGATTGCACCCCTGTCTGTAGTGAACGCTGTTTGTCCAGCGGAAGCATCACTATCGCTGATAGAGTATGAAACTCCATGCCAAGGTATGTTATCGATTGGGTTGGGGTCAGATTCGACTTTGAAAAGTTGATGATCCACCCAAAACTCTGGAGAGTCTCCAGCGCAACGTTCAGGCTGTGTTGGCATGCCTCTTGAGAGGGTGCCTTGACAAGTAGATCGTCCAAGTAAGGGATCACAGAGTGACCCTGAGAGTGCAGGACTGCTACTACTGCTGCCATGACCTTGGTGAAGACCCTTGGGGCTGTCGCCAGACCGAAAGGCAGGGCTACGAACTGAAGGTGTTCGTCTCCTATAACGAAGCGTAGAAAACGCTGGTGTTCTGGAGCAATCGGCACGTGGAGATAAGCATCTTTGATGTCTATTGATGCTAGGAAATCTCCTTGAGACATTGAGGCGATGACGGAGCGGAGGGATTCCATCCGGAACCGCCTGATTTTTACATGCTTGTTGAGCAGTTTTAGGTCCAGAACAGGACGGAAAGACCCGTCCTTTTTTGGCACCACAAACAAATTGGAGTAAAAACCGTGACCTTGCTCCTGAAGAGGAACAGGGATCACCACTCCTTCTGCCTTTAAAGAGCACACCGCCTGCAGAAGAGCATTGGCTCGGCCGGGAGGCGGAGAAGTTCTGAAGAATCGAGTTGGAGGACGAGAACTGAACTCTATCCTGTACCCGCGAGACAGAACGTCTCTCACCCAACGGTCCTTGACATGTGGCAGCCAAATGCCGCCAAAGCGGGAGAGCCTGCCAGCGACCGAGGATGCGGAGAGAGGAGGCCGAAAGTCATGAGGAAGCCGCTTTGGTAGCGGTTCCTCCGGCTGCTTTCTTTGGGCGTGACTGGGCCCGCCAAGAATCTGAGCTCCTCTGATCCTTTTGAGTCCTTTTGGACGAGGAGAATTGGGACCTGCCCGAGCCTCGAAAGGACCGAAACCTCGACTGTCCCTTCCTCTGTTGGGGTTTATTTGGTCTGGGCTGAGGTAAGGACGAATCCTTACCCTTGGACTGTTTAATTATTTCATCCAATCTCTCCCCAAACAGTCTGTCACCAGAAAAAGGCAAACTGGTTAAGCACTTCTTGGAAGCAGAATCTGCCTTCCATTCCCTTAACCACAATGCTCTGCGCAAAACCACGGAGTTGGCGGACGCCACTGCCGTACGGCTTGTAGAGTCCAGGACAGCATTAATAGCGTAAGACGCAAATGCAGACATTTGAGAGGTTAAGGACGCTACTTGCGGAACAGATGTACGTGTGACAGTGTCAATCTGCGCCAAACCAGCTGAAATAGCTTGGAGTGCCCATACGGCTGCGAATGCTGGAGCAAACGACGCGCCGATAGCTTCATAGATGGATTTTAACCAGAGCTCCATCTGTCTGTCAGTGGCATCTTTAAGTGAAGCCCCATCTTCCACTGCAACTAAGGATCTAGCCGCAAGCCTGGAGATTGGGGGATCCACCTTTGGACACTGGGTCCAGCCTTTGACCACGTCAGGGGGAAAGGGATAACGTGTATCCTTAAGACGTTTGGAGAAACGCTTATCTGGATAAGCGTGGTGTTTCTGGACTGACTCTTTAAAGTCAGAGTGGTCCAGAAAAGTACTCAATTTACGCTTTGGATACCTGAAATGGAATTTCTCCTGCTGTGAAGCTGACTCCTCCACTGGAGGAGCTGTGGGAGAAATATCCAACATTTTATTGATGGACGCTATGAGATCATTCACCATTGCGTCACCATCAGATGTATCCAGATTGAGAGCGGTCTCAGGATCAGAATCCTGATCAGCAACCTCTGTCTCATCAAACAGAGAGCCTTCCTGCTGGGACCCTGACCAGTGTGATGAAGTCGAGGGTCGCTCATAGCGAGCTCGCTTAGGCTGTCTGGGACTGTCGTCCGTGTCAGAGCCATCACCCCGGGATGCATGGGACCCCCCCGGAGCACGGATGTGTTCCAAACGAGGGGAACCAGGGAGCCTTGAATCAACAGTGCCCATGGTCTGAGTTACCGGTCTGGACTGCAAAGTCTCAAGGAATTTAGACATAGTCACCGACAGTTTATCAGCAAAAACTGCAAACTCCGTCCCTGTCACCTGGACAGTGTTCACAGGTGGTTCTCCTTGGGCCACCTCTAGCAGAGACCCCGGCTGAGCAAGTGCTACAGGGGCCGAACATTGCACACAATGGGGGTCAGTGGCACCTGCCGGTAGAATAGCCTTACATGCGGTACAAGTAGCATAGAAAGCCTGTGTCTTGGCCCCTTTGCTTTTTGCGGACGACATGCTGTTGTCTAGCAATCTAGGAGGGTATATAGCCAAGAATAGCGACCGTACAATGCAATGTATAAAGTACAAATGAACACTGCGGCACTAGTGGGGTGAGCCCTCGAGGGCTGCTTACCGCCCGCTGAAAAGCGGGTGTGTGACTGCCAGAATCCCGTGCCTGGGTCTCCCAGAGCTCGTGTCCCCTCTCCACTCAGACTGCAAACAGGAATGGCTGCCGGCGTCCTGTGAAGAGGGGCGGGCCGTGGGCGTGCCCCAGACAAAGTGCGGGAAACTAGCATCCCACTGTGCCTAGTGAGGGCGGTTGGAGTATGCTAAGCAGACTCCAGCCCTCGGCGCTGACGTTCTGACCAGCGTCCCGCCCTTCCCCTGACTGGCAGGCCTGGGGGCGGGAACGAAACGGAACTAGGCCGCAAAAGCCGGGGACTCGATTTATAAGCGCGGCCGTCTGTATAAGCACGGCCAGCGCGGAAGTCCCCGGCGCACCACACGTCCCAGCCGCGCCGCAGTGTAAAAAACCGCCAGCCGCGGCCGGCGCGGCAGTTCCTAATACAGAAACTCACTCAGCAAAGCTGCAGTGAGTAAAGCACCAGCGCGCCGCGCTACTGTCCCCGGCGCACTAACACACCCAGCAATGCTGGTGTGTGTGCGCAATCTGTACGGGGACCCAGAGTACCTTAATGTAGCAGGGCCCTGTCCCTGACGATACTCAGCTCCATGTCCAGCAGATTCCCAGGGGTTGTGGACGGAGCACGGTCTCCTGTGCTTGGAGACCGACAGGATCCCACTTCACCCAGAGCCCTAAGGGGATGGGGAAGGAAAGCAGCATGTGGGCTCCAGCCTCCGTACCCGCAATGGGTACCTCAACCTTAACAAACACCGCCAACGAAAGTGGGGTGAGAAGGGAGCATGCTGGGGGCCCTAGTATGGGCCCTCTTTTCTTCCATCCGACAAAGTCAGCAGCTGCTGCTGACTAAACAGTGGAGCTATGCGTGGATGTTAGCCTCCTTCGCACAAAGCATGAAAACTGAGGAGCCCGTGATCCCACGGGGGGTGTATAGGCAGTAGGGGAGGGGCCTTACACTTTTAAGTGTAATACTTTGTGTGGCCTCCGGAGGCAGTAGCTATACACCCAATTGTCTGGGTCTCCCAATAGAGCGACAAAGAAAGAGAGACGTTCCTGTCGAGAGAGTTCGACCTCCTGTCCCATTTGTGGAGAATGTCCCACTGGAGCGGGCGCAGATGGAATTGCGCGAAAGGCACTGCTTCCATCGCTGCCACCATCTTCCCCAGGAAGTGCATGAGGCGTCTCAAGGGGTGTGACTGAGTCTGAATCAGAGATTGCACCCCTGCCTGCAGTGACAGCTGTTTGTCTAGTGGTAGCTTGACTACCGCTGACTGTGTATGAAACTCCATCCCTAGATAAGTCAGAGATTGGGTCGGAGTCAACTTGGATTTTGGGAAGTTGATGATCCACCCGAACTGCTGGAGGGTCTCCAGAGCGACGGTAAGGCTGTGTTGACACGCCGCCCGAGAAGGTGCCCTGACTAGGAGATCGTCTAAGTAGGGAATCACCGAGTGCCCCTGAGAATGCAGGACCGCCACAACGGATGCCATGACTTTGGTGAAAACCCGTGGGGCTGTCGCCAGGCCGAAGGGCAAAGCCACGAACCGAAGGTGTTCGTCCCCGATGGCGAAACGCAAAAAGCGTTGATGTTCTGGTGCGATCGGCACATGGAGATAGGCATCCTTGATGTCGATCGATGCGAGGAAGTCTCCTTGTGACATCGAGGCGATGACCGAGCGGAGAGATTCCATCCGGAATCGTCTGGTGCTCACGTGTTTGTTGAGCAATTTGAGGTCCAGAACGGGACGGAATGATCCGTCTTTCTTTGGCACCACGAATAAGTTGGAGTAAAAACCGCGACCCTGTTCCTGAGTGGGAACGGGGGTCACGACTCCTTCTTTTTTCAGAGCGTCCACTGCTTGAAAAAGTGCGGCTGCTCGCGCGGGGGGCGGGGAGGTTCTGAAGAAACGAGTCGGAGGACGAGAGCTGAACTCTATCCTGTAACCGTGAGACAGGATGTCTCTCACCCATCGGTCTTGAACATGTGGCCCCCAGGCGTCGCGAAAGCGGGAGAGCCTGCCACCGACCGAGGATGCGGTTCGGGGATGCCGTGAGTCATGAGGAGGCCGCCTTGGAAGCAGTGCCTCCGGCGGTCTTTTGGGGGCGTGACTTAGACCGCCACGCATAGGAGTTCCTCTGGCCTTTGTCCTGTCTATTGGACGAAGAGGACTGTGGCTTGGCGGAGGGACGAAAGGACCGAAACCTCGATTGTATTTTTCGTTGCTGAGGTCTCTTGGGTTTGGACTGGGGTAAGGAGGAGTCCTTTCCCTTGGATTCCTTAATAATCTCATCCAATCGTTCGGCAAACAATCTCTCGCCAGAAAACGGCAAACCGGTTAAGAACCTCTTGGAAGCCGAGTCTGCCTTCCATTCGCGCAGCCACATGGCCCTGCGGACTGCAACAGAATTAGCGGATGCCACCGCTGTACGGCTAGCAGAGTCTAGGACTTCGTTCATGGCGTAGGAAGAAAACGCCGACGCCTGAGAGGTTAAAGATGCAACCTGCGGGGCAGACGTACGTGTGACCGCATTAATCTCAGCCAGACAAGCTGAGATAGCTTGGAGTGCCCACACGGCTGCAAAAGCCGGGGCAAAAGACGCTCCCGTGGCCTCATAGATGGATTTCACCAGGAGTTCTATCTGCCTGTCAGTGGCATCTTTTAGTGATGAGCCATCTGCAACCGAAACCACAGATCTAGCCGCCAATCTGGAGACTGGGGGATCCACCTTAGGACATTGAGCCCAACCCTTAACTACGTCAGCGGGGAAGGGGTAACGTGGGTCAGTAAGGCGCTTAGTAAAGCGCTTGTCCGGAACCGCTCTGGGCTTCTGGATGGCATCCCTGAAGTTAGAGTGATCAAAAAATGCACTCCGTGTACGTTTGGGAAACCGAAACTGGTGTTTCTCCTGCTGAGAGGTCGACTCCTCTATAGGTGGAGGTGGGGGAGATAGATCCAACACCTGATTGATGGACAAGATAAGATCATTTACTAAGGCGTCCCCTTCAGGTGTATCAAGATTGAGAGCAACATCAGGGTCCGAGCCCTGAGCTGCAACCTCCGCCTCGTCCTCCAGAGAGTCCTCAAGCTGGGAACCCGAGCAGCGTGAGGAAGTCGGGGAAGATTCCAAGCGAGCCCGCTTCGCTGGTCTGGGACTGTGGTCCGTGGAGGAGTCCTCCGCGTGAGACCTAGGGCCCACCCCGGCCGGGGTGGACCGAGAGGGACCTGGAGGCGCCGATCTAACAGGGTCCGGGGCCTGTGTAAGGACCGGTCTGGACTGCAGGGCTTCCAGCAACTTGGCAGACCATTTGTCCATAGACTGAGCCATGGATTGTGAGAGTGACTCTTAGAGCTTTTCAGCAAAAACTGCAAACTCTGTCCCTGCCGCCTGGACAGTGGAAGCAGGGGGGTCTGCCTGAGCCGAGGGGCCCACTAGTGACCGAGGCTCCGGCTGAGCAAGCGTAACAGAGGTCAAGCATTCCTCACAGTGAGGGTAGGTGGAACCCCCAGGTAACATGGCCCTACAAGAGGTACATGTCGCAAAAAAACCCTGTGCTTTAGTGCCCTTGCTCCTTGTGGCCGACATGCTGTTGTGTCCTAGGAGCGTGATCACTGAGGGTATATAGAAAAAAGGGTATACAGCCCGGCCGAACAGAAATAAGTATATATATACGTATCTATACCGGCACCCAGGGGGACCAACACCGAGTGACCGGTGCGGCTTACCGACCGCTAAAAAGCGGGGGGTGTGTGCTCCAGATTCCCTGCCTTGGTCTCCCAGAGCTGCAGAGCTGTTCTCTGTGATTCTCCACCGGCAGAATGTCCTAAAAATGGCTGCCGGAGCTCTCCGGGGAGGAGTGAAGCCATGGGCGGCGTTAGGAAAAGTGCGGGAATCTGGGGTCCCCACAGTGATCAGTGAGGGGGGAGGGAGCATACAGGATGCCCCGGCCCTCACATCCGACGTCAGGTCGGCTGTCCCGCCCCTATCTCTGATAGACAGGCCCGGGGGCGGGAGTTTTGCCACTAGGCCGCGATGAAGCCGGGGACTAAATTTAATACCGCGGCCGACAAGCAGGCGCTGTCGGCGCGGTAGTCCCCGGTCTTCACAACTCAGCAGTCAGTTGCGGCGTCCGGGAACCAGGCGCTCCATACACAGTCCCCATGGGGACACAGAGTACCTCGTGGATGCAGGGCCCTGTCCCTGAGGATAGATAGGCTCCTGTCCAGCAGATTCCCTCAGGGGCTGCGGAGGGAGCACGGTCCCAGAACCTGGATGACCGCTTCGGATCCCACTTCTACCAGAGCCCTAAGGGATGGAGAAGGAAACACGGCATGAGGCTACGGCCGTCGTACCCGCAATGGGTACCTCAACCTTAACAGCACCGCCGACTTAGTGGGGTGAGAAGGGAGCATGCCGGGGGCCCCGTGGGGGCCCTCTTTTCTTCCAACCGATACAATCAGCAGCTGCTGCTGACTAAAATGGAGATGTGTGAGTGGATGTGTGCCTCCTTCCACACAAAGCATAAAACTGAGGAGCCCGTGATGCACGGGAGGGTGTATAGGCAGAGGGGAGGGGTTACACTTTTGAGTGTAATACTTTGTGTGGCCTCCGGAGGCAGAAGCTATACACCCAATTGTCTGGGTCTCCCAATGGAGCGACAAAGAAAATGTAAAGTTTTAATGTTATGTTTAAATACAATTATTTGTTTTTAATTGAGAAAAATATAAAAAAAAAAAGGTTTTTAAAAGTTTGATATATTCCACTCTTAAACAATAGGAGGAGCAGCTGCTGAATTCCGACTAGAGAAGTACTGTAGAAATATCTCGCATTACAGCTGCAGTAAAGTGGGCAGAATCTGCTCTCCTGTGTGTGATGTCACCCCCCCTCCCAACCTGGGGGTTTCCAACAGATAACAGAGAATGAAGTGTAGGATCATTGTTGAGCCATTTTGTTAGTGGCCAAAGAGTGATCCTAATATGTCTAGTGTCACTAAGGCCAGCTGCATAGTGCTCCACTGTATCCCACGTCGCACTGTATCTCAAAGCCCCACACTGCCTACTGACTGTTTCCCAATGCCCTCACACTGCCTACTGACTCTTTCCCAATGCCCCCACACTGCCTACTGACTCTTTCCCGAAATGCCCCCACACTGCCTACTGACTATTTCCCAATGCCCCCACACTGCCTACTGACTATTTCCCAATGCCCCCACACTGCCTACTGACTGTTTCCCAAAGCCTCGGTCAGCTCGCTGACTGTATTCTAATGCCGCAGGCACTCACCTCAGACCTGCGCCGCGACAGCCTGTCCTGCCAGACATCATAGTACGAGCAGCGGAGGCCCGAGGTGAGCACACGCAGGGAGGGTGGAGGGGGGTCTGCGGCAGAGTGGGGAGCAGCACGCCAGGATCAGTAACGGTGCAATCACCGCTGCCTGGTGCAAGTACTCACCTCATCCATCCCGGTGGGTGACAGGGGGAAAGTGGAGCAGACAGCATACGCTGTGTGTGGGCTCCACAAAGATGGCGCTGATCTCCTCCCTCTGCTGTGATCTGGACAGTCCAGGGGGCGCATCTATTTCACAGCAGACACCTTCTGTATGTAACTAAATGGGGTTGGATCCCGACCACAGTCCTCTATGCCCAGGGGGGTGCCATAAAGGTGAGTAACTGTCGTTACAAAAACCACATCCAAGATGGCAGCCCCCAATGCTAAAAATAAAACTAGAATGAAATAAAAACTAAATAAGCACTGATTTAATTTTGTATTAAAAATACTTAATTTCATAATCACTAATAATACAAAAATAAAAAAACGCGAGACCTTCCCTTTAACTTTAATGTAGTCTGTGGAGAGAAGCTCAGAAAATAGAGATACAAACACTCCTGTTAGACCTGATGGATGCTCAGTTAACCCATTCTGTAGCCCGCAATAGACAGTACAAAATTGAGGCTATAGAAAGCAAACCGTGACAAATTTTTAATCATATTCAATTGAAACATAATTTAACAGTACAATTAATGCCAAATACATGCAATCAATTAAGATAAAAAAAAAAAAAAAGTCTCTAAAGAAGGGAATTTTGTTTACTTACCGTAAATTCCTTTTCTTCTAGCTCCTATTGGGAGACCCAGACAATTGGGTGTATAGCTTCTGCCTCCGGAGGCCACACAAAGTATTACACTTTAAAAAGTGTAACCCCTCCCCTCTGCCTGTACACCCTCCCGTGCATCACGGGCTCCTCAGTTTTGGTGCAAAAGCAGGAAGGAGGAAACTTATAAATTGGTCTAAGGTAAATTCAATCCGAAGGATGTTCGGAGAACTGAAACCATGAACCAAAAGAACAATTCAACATGAACAACATGTGTACACAGTAGAACAACAGCCCGAAGGGAACAGGGGCGGGTGCTGGGTCTCCCAATAGGAGCTAGAAGAAAAGGAATTTACGGTAAGTAAACAAAATTCCCTTCTTTGTCGCTCCATTGGGAGACCCAGACAATTGGGACGTCCAAAAGCAGTCCCTGGGTGGGTAAAAGAATACCTCGATAAAAAGAGCCGAAAAACGGCCCCCTCTTACAGGTGGGCGACCGCCGCCTGAAGGACTCGCCTACCTAGGCTGGCATCTGCCGAAGCATAGGCATGCACCTGATAGTGTTTCGTGAAAGTGTGCAGACTCGACCAGGTAGCCGCCTGACACACCTGCTGAGCCGTAGCCTGGTGCCGCAATGCCCAGGATGCACCCACGGCTCTGGTAGAATGGGCCTTCAGCCCTGAAGGAATCGGAAGCCCAGAAGAACGGTAGGCTTCAAGAATCGGTTCCTTGATCCACCGAGCCAAGGTTGACTTGGAAGCCTGTGACCCCTTACGCTGGCCAGCGACAAGGACAAAGAGCGCATCCGAACGGCGCAGGGGCGCCGTGCGAGAAATGTAGAACCGGAGTGCTCTCACGAGATCTAACAAGTGCAAATCCTTTTCACATTGGTGAACTGGATGAGGGCAAAAGGAAGGTAAGGAGATATCCTGATTGAGATGAAAAGGGGATACCACCTTAGGGAGAAATTCCGGGACCGGACGCAGAACCACCTTATCCTGGTGAAACACCAGGAAGGGGGCTTTGCATGACAGCGCTGCTAGCTCAGACACTCTCCGAAGTGATGTGACTGCCACTAGGAAGGCCACCTTCTGCGAAAGGCGTGATAGAGAGACATCCCGCATCGGCTCGAAAGGTGGTTTCTGAAGAGCCGTTAGCACCCTGTTAAGATCCCAGGGTTCCAGCGGACGCTTGTAAGGTGGGACTATGTGGCAAACTCCCTGCAGGAACGTGCGGACCTGCGGAAGCCTGGCTAGACGCTTTTGAAAAAACACGGAAAGCGCCGATACTTGTCCCTTGAGAGAGCCGAGAGACAAACCCTTATCCATTCCGGATTGAAGGAAAGAAAGAAAAGTGGGTAAGGCAAACGGCCAGGGGGTAAAACCCCGATCAGAGCACCAGGATAAGAAGAAGATCCTCCAAGCCCTGTGATAGATCTTGGCGGACGTTGGTTTCCTGGCTTGTCTCATAGTGGCAATGACATCTTGAGATAACCCTGAGGCCGCTAGGAGCCAGAACTCAATGGCCACACAGTCAGGTTGAGGGCCGCAGAATTCAGATGAAAAAATGGCCCTTGAGACAGCAAGTCTGGTCGGTCTGGGAGTGCCCACGGTTGACCCACCGTGAGGTGCCACAGATCCGGGTACCACGACCTCCTCGGCCAGTCTGGAGCGACGAGGATGGCGTGGCGGCAGTCGGACCTGATCTTGCGCAACACTCTGGGCAGCAGTGCCAGAGGAGGAAATACATAAGGCAGTCGAAACTGCGACCAATCCTGAACTAATGCGTCCGCCGCCAGAGCTCTGTGATCTTGAGACCGTGCCATGAATGCCGGGACTTTGTTGTTGTGCCGAGACGCCATGAGGTCGACGTCCGGCGTTCCCCAGCGGCAACAGATCTCTTGAAACACGTCCGGGTGAAGAGACCATTCCCCTGCGTCCATGCCCTGGCGACTGAGAAAGTCTGCTTCCCAGTTTTCTACGCCCGGGATGTGAACTGCGGAGATGGTGGAGGCTGTGGCCTCCGCCCACAGCAGAATCCGCCGAACTTCTTGGAAGGCCTGACGACTGCGTGTGCCGCCCTGGTGGTTGATGTACGCGACCGCCGTGGCGTTGTCCGACTGTATGCGGATCTGTCTGCCCTCCAGCCACCGATGGAACGCCTTTAGGGCTAGATACACTGCCCTTATCTCCAGAACATTGATCTGAAGGGAGGACTCTGTCGGAGTCCAGGTTCCCTGAGCCACGTGATGGAGGAAGACCGCTCCCCACCCTGACAGACTCGCGTCCGTCGTGACCACAGCCCAGGATGGGGGCAGGAATGATTTTCCCTTCGACAAGGAAGTGGGAAGAAGCCACCACTGAAGAGAGGTTTTGGCTGCCAGTGAAAGAGAGACGTTCCTGTCTAGGGACGTCGACCTCCTGTCCCATTTGCGGAGAATGTCCCATTGAAGTGGACGCAGATGAAACTGCGCAAAGGGAACTGCCTCCATTGCTGCCACCATCTTCCCTAGGAAGTGCATGAGGCGCCTCAAGGGGTGTGACTGGGTCCGAAGGAGAGAGTGCACCCCTGTCTGTAGCGAACGCTGTTTGTCCAGCGGAAGCTTCACTATCGCTGAGAGAGTATGAAACTCCATCCCGAGGTAAGTCAGTGATTGGGTCGGTGTCAATTTTGACTTTGGGAAATTGATGATCCACCCGAACCTCTGGAGAGTCTCCAGAGCAATGGTCAGGCTGTGTTGACATGCCACCCGGGAGGGTGCCTTGACTAGGAGATCGTCTAAGTAAGGGATCACCGAGTGGCCCTGAGAGTGTAGGACCGCCACCACGGATGCCATGATCTTGGTGAAGACCCGTGGGGCTGTCGCCAGGCCGAAAGGCAGTGCCACAAACTGAAGGTGTTCGTCCCCAATGGCGAAACGCAGGAAGCGTTGATGCTCTGGTGCAATCGGCACATGGAGATAAGCATCCTTGATGTCGATTGAGGCTAGGAAGTCTCCTTGGGACATCGAGGCGATGACAGAACGGAGAGATTCCATCCGGAAACGTCTGGTTCTCACGTGTCTGTTGAGCAGTTTGAGGTCCAGAACGGGGCGGAATGATCCGTCCTTTTTTGGCACCACGAACAAGTTGGAGTAAAAACCGCGACCACGTTCTTGAATGGGAACGGGAATCACAACTCATTCTGCCTTCAGAGTGTTCACCGCCTGAAAAAGTGCATCGGCTCGCTCGGGGGGCGGAGATGTTCTGAAGAAACGAGTCGGAGGACGAGAGCTGAGCTCTATCCTGTAACCGTGCGACAGAATGTCTCTCACCCATCGGTCTTGGACATGTGGCCACCAGGCGTCGCCTGGCTGAGGGACGAAAGGACCGAAAACTTGATTGAATTTTTCGTTGCTGAGGTTTGTTTGGTTTGGACTGGGGTAAGGACGAGTCCTTACCCTTGGATTGTTTAATAATTTCATCCAATTGCTCACCAAACA